>NC_136261.1:288762840-288952840 GCF_964187855.1 Myxine glutinosa | reverse complement strand
TGCTTCCTGCACCCTCCTTCCTCCCAAGCTTCTTCATTCAATACAATGCACTCACCCACACTCACAATACTCTGCTCAATACTCTTCTACACACACACACAGCATCATCTGATCTAACTACTCCCTTCTGAAACTCACGCTTCCCAGTTGCCCCTTATACTATTGCGCTCCCTCGTCGTTATAATCCATCTAACCTATTCTACGTCCCCTACTACTTGTACAATGTCACTACTTAATTCTACAGTTACCTATGGTCATTTTTCTAGGTCCCTATCCCATTATCCAAACCCTCCCTCGGCGAGCTTGCACTGCCAAAACCCCATAACTAGTGCTCATGTGCCCGGGGATGGGAGGGATGGTGGATTTGCCATCCCTCCACATCGGACATCTCTCACTATCAATTTTGCCATCAAATTCCAATTCTGCCCATCAAATTTGCCCATCATCTGCCAATCATTTTTACCCATCAAATTTGCCAATCATTACTGCCAATCATTTTTGCCAATCATATTCCCTATTCCCAATTTCGAATCCAAAACACTGTCATAATCACAGTCCACTATATCTGAGCCTCGGTGCGTTGTTACATTCTCAAAGCGCGGCTTCGCAAAGCCGCGCAATGCATTCGGGTGGTTTGGTCGCCTGCAGGTTGAGTCCATCCGGCATTCGGTTCAGGGGGGGGGGGGGGCGGCATGCTCGAGCCGAGATTCCACGCACCATCTCGGCGCGGAGGCTTTCGGTCTCCGGCCCGATGGCTCAATCTCGCCCGGCCGGAACGCCGCAACCACAATGGGGCGCCGTCCTGACCCTTCTGACCTTGCCTCGCACCGGACCGGTCACCTTTCCCGGCAAGGCCCGGATTCGACCGTGCGGGGTGGGGCCAGGCCCGGATCGTGCACGACGCTCCGAAGAGCGACGCAGCACCGATCCCCGCTGGCTCCCGCAATACCCACAGCTTGGCACGGACCGAGAACTCGCGTCGGTTAAGCGTCGGTCTAACTGCTATCCCGTTCCACGTCGATGCCTTACTCGAATGCTCACACGCATACGCGACCCCTTTCACACTCACAAAGCCCGGCGTCTCAGCGCCTCTCATGCATTCCACACACTCCGTCCATTCCACCACCGCACTCCCTGTTACACACCACACCTCTCACGCACCTTCTTGCGCACACTCTCCTGTTACATCCTCTGTAACACTCACCATCACGCGCTCCGATGTGCACCCCCGCACCCGTGCCACCACCAACTCACTCTCCGTGTCGCACTCCGTACACTTACGCTCCAACGTGCATTCTCGCTCGCACTTGGTATCACTCCCACACTTTGTAACACATTCACTCTCCGATGCACACTTTTTTTTCACAAGCGTGCCATTTCCACTCACAAAGCGCCCAACGGACCTCCCACAAACGCCCGCGGTACGCTGGGACCCCAAGGGCGCGAAAAGAACATCCTTCTGCAAAATCTCCCCGCACAATATACAGCACGACTCACTTGGGCGCTTCTTCTCCTTCGCTCCAACACCACCTGCAAACTTTCATTGGTGTTAATAAGCACAGCATCGTGATGTGAGCACGGACTCTGTACAGTCTCCATTTCTTCCTGCCGCGAGTGCTTTTCTACATCTGCGGTCTCTCCAATTCCAATTTCCACTACTGCTTCGAATGCTTTGGACTTAATTTCTCTTTTCTTTCCCTCGACGACCGCTGGTCCGAATAAAATTTTCTCTACTACCTCGGCGGTCGCTGGCTTTTCCATACCCCGGGTCGCGATCTCTACCCCGGGTCAGTTACCCGCGCTTTGCTCCAACTCGCACAATCCGTGCTCCTCGACTCGCGTTACCTCATCGCGTACCCCCACGACCCCCTCGCCCACTCTGCAGTCAACCTCCCTCTCGGCTTCCCTTACCTCATATGTGGCCTTGTCCCTCGCTAACCCCTCATTTACACTCCCCGATTTGGTTTCCCAAATCATTTCTTAATTCACCAATTTGGCTTCCCATCTCAGTTTTCAATCCACCAATTTGGCCACACATTTGCTCCCCAAATTTACTTATTTGCTCACTCATTGCATCCAGTTTTTGATTCCTCCTTACCATCCATGCCAACATTTCAGCCATAAATGATTGCATGTTTTCAACCGTTGGCACAAAGGGCGCGGCTCTCGCCGCCACATGCGAGGCACCATTTTGTGCTCCCGAAACCTCCTCTACCACATTCGTATTGCCCTCCTCCTCCATTACTCCCACCTTTGCCCTGGGGTCCTGGGTTGACTCTAACCCTTCTTCTTCTAGCTCCCATCCCGGCATCCGATCACTTTGATCATCCATGGCACGATTTTAAAATTTAGCTGTTTTAATAAAATTTCGGCCACTCGTAATTTTGAGTGCGTTAAGCGCACTTCGGGTCCAAATCCCACTCCTCGACACCAATTGTTACGGAATACAGACGACGGCGCTCCCCTTACCAAGGGGGATTAACCCCTTGTCCTGTATACTGGCCGTCGCCGATCCTGGGGGTATGACGTCACGCCCGGTCAGCGCTGAATCGGGTATTAGGCCTATCCGTCCTATGACCTAAGTACCAGCGCCTCCCGGTACGCAAGGAAATACTCCTGCCTGTGCCACAGTGTAACTGATGGATTGCGCCGAGCGAAGCGAACTGCGGCGCGAGCCGTTTATCAAGGGACTAAACCCGATTGCGAAGCGTTGGCCGAAATCGCACCACAGGAACTCAATGGGGAAATCACTAAAGCGATCGGACGAGAAAGGAAACCAAGTGAAGGGAGAACAGATATTTATTATTATTTACACAAAACCCAAAGAAGAAGAACGAAGTTATTTACAGAAAAAGGACAGAAGACACAGTGCAATCCTTAGCTTATACAGTCTTACTTATACCCAGACAGGACAACACAAACAGACTCACACGAATAGGGAATTGCAGGTAGGATTGGCTGGAGGGAGAAGAAGGGTCCGTGCAGGACGGCAGTGCTGGAGGCGAGCGGCCGCCGACTCTCCGCGCTCGGGTCCACACGGCAAGGTTTGCTCGAAGCAACACGTCAGAGCTGTACGCGGCTGCGGGCTGTTTGAAGCAGCGTCTCTCCTCTCGCTCGTACCTCTCTCTCAAACGCCTTCCTCCCCAGAACTCCACTCGGTCAATGCACCTCCCTCCACAGAACTCTCAGTGCGTGCTCTCTCACTCATCTGCCGGTGGGGGCTTCCCGTAACGGGTTATATGGCCACGCCTTGGAACCTTCACGAACCTGCCAGATGTTTCGCTCCACGCCCTCTCAAGCCAAACTCACCGATTCTTGGTTGGTCGGCAAGGGCTTTCTGGCTCCACCTTCTGATGACAATCGGCGGGCCACACCCTTCTTCTCCGAGCTGACCATGCGTGTAATGGAGGCGATTGCTGCTGGAAATGTAGGCCAATGCTGCTGGCAATGTAGGCTTTGGGGCCATCGAAAAGGGGATCTATCTTATTTGATTTGGTGCAACGTAAGATCGACGAGTGGGAACATAGCCTTACCTGACACACATAATAAGGAAATAACTGTTGGAAGGGCCTATGATTTGCTCGTGTTGCAATGTGGACTAACTAAGGTGCACTCATTTCAATTAACAGCCAATTAAGGGGAAATGTACACAGGGGTTATTTATAAGCGATTTTAAAACTAAATTTCATAAAGTGAAGGTTCTAAAAACTGCAACTATATATATATATATATATATATATATATATATATATATATATATATATATATATATATATTGTTGCGAATATGGAATTTGGCCTCCATATCCGCTTGTAAATATTCCCCTATTTCCCCAATACTCCCCAACTATCCCCAATCCCCCATTCCCTAGTCCCATTGTCTGTAAACAACAATCAGTAGAGCCGACCTTCCCCTTATTCCCCCATTAAATGTCGTGCCCAGGTCCACCGCACCACACGTAGACAACTTTCGGACATCTTGCTAGTTATTCTTAGTCTATGTCAGTTAAGGCCTCGTTTCCATTAATTATGACTCTTCGTTGCACCAGAATGTGATTATATGGCATCAGTAGTGAGTTTAGGACCTTTCCCATACCTCCTTCCATCTTCCATACCTCCTTCCATCTTCTTCCACAACTATAACTACAACAACAGAGGAGATGGGGGCGGCGCGGCGGAGGATGCGTCCTCACACCGGCTCGGCGCTCCACGGGGTTACCAGAGGGGCTGGCTGTCAGCTCCTCGTCAAGGGCGGAGCCTGGTAACCCCCCCGCACCCAATCAGAAGGGCGGACCGATTCCATCTGGGGCGGAGCTAACGAGCCGAGGGCGTGTCACTCCCCGCCGGATATACGTGGCGACTTAGCGGACGTGACGTGAGATGCGCCCCCAGCTGGAGAAAGAAGTACCTGCGCGCGCTGAGTCAGAGGCGCCCCGCCTGAGAAAGAACGTTGCCTGCGATCGCTGAGAGGAAGCGAACCCGCCTGGGAAAGAACGTTACCTCCGAGCGCTGTGACCTCCCCGCATCTTTGGACCGGACCGAACCGTGTGGATTCTGCCCCGAGCCCAGGCGCACCTGGAGCCACCGATACCTGCCTTTCCCTGCCATCAATCCCCGTGTGAGTCAGCCGTTTTCCCGTTTATCTGTCGTCTGTCCGGGGTCAATATAAGAGTGTGTCTAAGTGCCTGTCTTCCTGTGATATACCTCTAGCCCCTGTAATCTAACCTTTCCGTACGAATATAATTGAGAATCGAAACATTGGTGTCTGTCATTATAATCCAGCCGGGTGTCTTCTTTTCCTTTATTGATCCAGCGTAGCGCGGCTCCGTCAACGTCGAGTATAATCGGGTAATTTGTGCGGACACGACGGCCATTCCGCTCGGCCCACCTTAACATCAAAGTCGTGTCTGTAACAATTGGTGTCGAGGAGTGAGATTCGGACCCGGGACTAAATTAGTTAGGCCCAAATTTTGGGAGGGAAAATCGATTCGGAGCGCGTACTGCGCTCGACAAAATCGATCCGGAGCGCGGTCCCGCGGTTACTGCGCTCGACGAAATTATAACAGCAAAATTTGGATTTGTGTTACGAAACTCGAATTTTGAAAGTCGCGCTATGGCGGATCAAGACGGCTGGGGTCCGGTAGGGGAGAGTGAAGCAGGGTCGGTCCAGGACCAAATTGAGGGACATGAGGGACAGGAGGAGAGCGAAGCAGTGAGGGCGGCAGGTTCGCAAAATAGCGTCGTCACGCACGAGGTGGCGGGCGCGCAAAATGGCGCCTCGCACATAGCTACGGCGGCCGCACCCGCTGCACAAGTGGGAGGGATGGCCCAAATGCAGGCCCTCATGGAGCAATTTATGATGCAAATGACGGCCCTTATGGAAAAGAATAGTGAGCAAATAGGGGTAATGGGGAAACGGATGGATGCTCGGAGTGAGCAATTGGGGGTAATGGGAAACCAATTGGGGGTAATGGGAAACGAAATGGGGGTAATGAGGGACGAAGCGAGGGGTACCAGTGAGGGATTAGACAATAATTTTAAGGGATTAGACAATAATTTTAAGGGATTAGACATGAAATTTGGGAAATTAGACGATAAATTAGGGGAAATACAGGAGGGGTTAACGGGGGTAGAAAACAGAATGGCCGCTCAAGAGAATCAAATGGAAGGGATGCAAAAAGGGTTAGAGGGGTTAGAAAACACCATGGAAGGCAAATTGAGGGACATGAGGGACCAAGCGGAAAGGGAAGTTAACCAAATGGGGCAGCAGATAGAGGGGGTCAGAATGGGGGTAGAAACCAAACTGGATGCTCACAGGGAGGAAATGGAGCAGATGAGGGTGGCATCTGGGCAGGAGATGCAAGTGATGGGAGAAGAGATCAGAAGAGGTGTGAGTGAGGAGGTCGGAGGAGTGCGCGAGGAGGTGAGGCACTGTAAGGAGCACATGGAGAAGGAGGTGAGAAAGGGGACTGTAAAGTTATAGGGGGGCATAGAGGTCCTGACGCAGGAGGTGGAACAGCTGACGGAGGGACAAAAAGAACTAACGGAGCAGGTTCAAAGGAACACTGCGGTATTAGGAGGGTTAAAAGTGACACAGAAAGAACTAAAAGACGACTTGATAGCGACGAAGAGGGAATGTCAGATGGTACGTGAGGGACTGACAACGAGGTTGGACGAGGTGGTAGAGGTAATGGAGACGAAGGACCGGCAGGTGAGGACGCACATGGAAACGGTCAAGGTAGCCTTGGAGGACGAGCTTGAGGAGACGTACCGGGGAATAAAAGAGGTGAAGCACAAATTAGAAGAAGTGGAAGAAGGGATGAGCGAAATTAAGAAGCGACGGAGAGGGGATAAGAAAGAGATAAAAGAGGAGATAAAAGAATTGGTCCAAAGTCTGTGTTTGGATCGTGATGATGTGCTCATTAACCGGATGAGGGATTCGCAGGTGATGGAGGAGAAGCGAAGAGGAAGAGGACCCGGTGTAAGTGGTGACCAATATGGTCGTGCGTATGATGCGCCAGGGGATTTAAGAAGCTTGGGGATTGGTTTGGATCCGGGTGTTCGTGAAAGGCCGTTGGTGAGGTGTGTGACAGGTCTGGTGTGCGAAAGAGGAGGTGTGCGAGAAAGTCCGACTCTGGGGTGTGTGAGGAAAAAGTGTGTGCCAAGGAGTGAGGGTGTTGGCGAGAATGAGTCGGTCGTAGCGTGTGTGCGAGGGAGCACATGGAAGCGCGGTGTGGTGAGTGTTACAGAGGGTGTAACGGGAGAGTGTGCGCGAGAAAGGTGTGTGATGGACAGGTACATGAGGAAAGAGTGCGCTGTCAAAGGCAAGGAAGAATGCACACCTGTGGTGAGTGTTACAGAGGGTGTAACGGGAGAGTGTGCGCGAGAAAGGTGTGTGATGGACAGGCGCATGAGGAAAGAGTGCGCTGTCAGAAGTAAGGAAGAGTGTCCACCTGTGGTGAGTGTTACAGAGGGTGTAACGGGAGAGTGTGCGCGAGAAAGGTGTGTGACGGACAGGCGCATGAGGAAAGAGTGCGCTGTCAGAAGTAAGGAAGAGTGTCCACCTGTGGGGAGTGTTACAGAGGGCGTAACGGGAGAGTGTGCGCGAAGCGGTGTATTGGTGAGGTGTGCGAGCAACGAATGTGTGCCACAGTGTTCGGTGGTCAGGTGTGTGACCGAGGCTGTGAGTGGAATGAGGGTACCTGGGTGTGTAAGGAAAGGTACGAGGAGCATGGGCACGGCTGGATGTGTGAGCAAGGAACGGGCTGCGGGATGTAAGCATGCAGGTGAAGCATCGACGTTAGACGGGGTAGAGTTTAGAACGACTTATAGCCGAATCGGGCCCTCGGTGCGTGCTGGGCCTCGCTTTGAACGGCCGCGTCCGTGCTCCACCAGGCGGAGCGGGCGGCAGGATAGGAAGGGTCGTCATGGCGACCACTTTTTGGTGAGACGTGCCGGCAGGTCTAGATCGGGGCATTGGATGGCTCCACGCCGAGGTGGTGTGTGGGATCTCGGCACGGGTAAGCCCCCATCCCTGCACCGAGTGCCGGACGCATCCAGCCGCTGGCACAGAACAACCCGCATTCATGGCTTGGCTTTACGAAGCCGGGCTTTGGACAGGGATTGGCGCACCGAGAGGTATTAGTGAGTAGACTGGGTGATGAGGTTAGTGTTTTGGACCCAAAATTAGAGAAAAACAAAATTTGATGATTGGCAAAGGAGTGGCAGTAGTGATTGGCAGATGATGGGCAGTGATTGGCAAATTTTTAATTTGTTGAAATTTGATGTGCAAAATTGGTAGTGAGAGACCCCCGATGTGGTGGGATGGCAAATCCACCATCCCTCACAGGAGGGGGCAAAGGAGCAATAGTTTATGGGGTGTATGGCAGTGAAAACTAGCCCGGGTGGGTTAGGTTATATTGATAGGGCCCTAGAAGATGACATTAGGTGACGTTAAGATTAGTTAGTGACTGATACCTGTAGTGGGGACGCAGGTAGATTAGTATGGATGATAATGACGAGGGAGCGCAATAGTTTAAAGGGACGACTGGGAAGCGCAAGTTTCAGAAGGGAGTAGTTAGATGAGATGATGCCGTGTGTGTGTGAGGATGGAACAGGTGTGATTGCACAGGTGTGCAACTGGACAGGTGTGTGGAGCAGTGTGTGAGTAGTGAGTGTGTGGATCAGCGCGAATGCGCTTGGGGAGAGAAGGGTGCAGGTGGCACCAGGTGTGAGAGCACAGGTGTGCAAATACAGGTGTGTGGAGAGAGTTGGAGTAAGTGGTACGGAGTGGTGTGCATGGTGTGAAGGTGTGAATGGGGGAAGAGTGGACCCCCATCACGGATACCCGGGGCGGGTAGTGTAAGTGTTAGGTAGAGGGCATAGGTAAATTGTGGTTGGATATTGGCATCTGTGGTGCGGTTGCAGAATGGTGTTGTGAATGGGTGCATTAGTGTTGTGGAAATGGCTGGGCGTGTAGCCTGTTAGTGTGTGTAGTTGGTTGGGCACTCCACCACTGTGAGGATGTCGGCCAGGTGAGGCCGCAGGTGGGCTCTGGGAGCCGGTAGTTGTGGATGGGGCCCGAGGATCCGGAGGATGGACCCGGGTAGCCCAGTGCCAGAGAGGGCACCGAGTGGGGAGAGTGCCAGAGGGCCTTCCCCAGGTAGTTAGGTTAGGGAAAGGAGCAGGTAAGCTCGGAGGCAACTGCAGTGGTGGAGGTGTGCAGGTGGGTAGACCCACTGGGAGAGGTACACGCCGCAGCCCAGAAATTGTGCGAGGGCACCGGGAGATGAATCGGGGGAGTGAGACCCCAAATTGAAGAGCACCACAGTTTGGCCAATGGGAATTGGTTTTTAGAACCCATAGTGTAAGAGGGCCAATGGTTTGGCCGGAGAAAGACCCCGGGTAGTGTAAAGTTGTTAAAGTCATTTAGGAAATAGTTAGGATTGAAGAACCTGTCGCACCATACGCAGCCACTTACCTGTGATGATGATGACTCCACACCTGTGTTTTCTTTGTTTTGTTGCAGGAGATGAATTGCTGTGTGGATTTGTGAGACGCATCACGACGTGGATGAGACATTGGGGTGATTCCATCTCTCCCTCCCTAGGAGGGACTGATGATGAATTGGTAATGGCAAATTTTGATGTTCAGTTGGAGATGGCAAATTTTGATGAGAGTTGAAAATGGCAAATTTGATTGGTTAGGAGGGAGAGAAGACGAATTTGGTTTATGGGAGGAACGGGGAAGACAGTAGGGATGTTTGTCGATTTGTAAAGTAGATGTTTATGGGTAGTGTTGTGTTGTGTGGATACAGTAAGGGGTAAGGGAGGGGCCATGTAGGTTACCTGGTGGGGGGGGGGGGGCGTACGATAGGAACGTACCTGTCTCACCTGGTTCCCATGTGCCCCCAGTGTGCATTACCTTATATTGCGTGCACTTTTGCGCCCTTACCACCTTACTCACTTGTCTGCTTCTTTTGTCTCCCGCCTCCGAGGATCTGGCTTTGGGGTAGAGAGAGAGGAGAGAGAGGTGCTGGCTACGCAGTTGTGGGCCTGCACTTTCGCTGTTGGCTGCCTGGATCGATACACCATATGGACCGCAATGTTTGTGGCCACCCACAATGGACCGCAGTTCGTTTGCGGCCAAGCACCACCCGTTGATGGACCTATGGGTCAACGTGGCACCTATGCCATACAGGTGAACCACTAATAGTTAACACCACTGAAGGCCACACGAAGAGCAAGAGACACCTGCAGGGTTAGGGGTTGTCGAATTTATTTTTATTCCCATGAACAATGGTGACTGCACCGGATGGTGCTGACTGTGTGGTGGGGTGGTGCTTTTGATGCTGGGAAAGGGTGCTCTGCACGTTATTAAAGGCCGTCGGCCACAGAGCACTCGTGGGTTGGTGTATCGATGTTGGCAAGCGCGCTCTCTCTATGCATAACATCTGCATGTGTTCCTCCAAAAACAGGTCCTGGATCGTAGTGTAAATAGCAGCGTAGTCTTGTAAATAATGCTCCCTACCGGCTGTATGTGTAGTTTGAGAATTCTTTCCGGATTCGGTTATCCTGTGGGTGTGTTTCTGTGAGGAGAAGGGTGCAACGTCGCAGGGGGACATATTTACTCATTTGTGAATATCTGTAAAACTGTCGCACTCAGGGTAGAGTTAATAGTAGAGGGAACTACATTGCGTGCCACACTAAAGTAGGTAAAAATTTATCGGGTCGGGACGCCCCGAGGGTAGAGAAGGGTGCAATGTTGCGAATATGGAATTTGGCCTCCATATCCGCTTGTAAATATTCCCCTATTTCCCCAATACTCCCCAACTATCCCCAATCCCCCATTCCCTAGTCCCATTGTCTGTAAACAACAATCAGTAGAGCCGACCTTCCCCTTATTCCCCCATTAAATGTCGTGCCCAGGTCCACCGCACCACACGTAGACAACTTTCGGACATCTTGCTAGTTATTCTTAGTCTATGTCAGTTAAGGCCTCGTTTCCATTAATTATGACTCTTCGTTGCACCAGAATGTGATTATATGGCATCAGTAGTGAGTTTAGGACCTTTCCCATACCTCCTTCCATCTTCCATACCTCCTTCCATCTTCTTCCACAACTATAACTACAACAACAGAGGAGATGGGGGCGGCGCGGCGGCGCGGGGGAGGATGCGTCCTCACACCGGCTCGGCGCTCCACGGGGTTACCAGAGGGGCTGGCTGTCAGCTCCTCATCAAGGGCGGAGCCTGGTAACCCCCCCGCACCCAATCAGAAGGGCGGACCGATTCCATCTGGGGCGGAGCTAACGAGCCGAGGGCGTGTCACTCCCCGCCGGATATACGTGGCGACTTAGCGGACGTGACGTGAGATGCACCCCCAGCTGGAGAAAGAAGTACCTGCGCGCGCTGAGTCAGAGGCGCCCCGCCTGAGAAAGAACGTTGCCTGCGATCGCTGAGAGGAAGCGAACCCGCCTGGGAAAGAACGTTACCTCCGAGCGCTGTGACCTCCCCGCATCTTTGGACCGGACCGAACCGTGTGGATTCTGCCCCGAGCCCAGGCGCACCTGGAGCCACCGATACCTGCCTTTCCCTGCCATCAATCCCCGTGTGAGTCAGCCGTTGTCCCGTTTATCTGTCGTCTGTCCGGGGTCAATATAAGAGTGTGTCTACGTGCCTGTCTTCCTGTGATATACCTCTAGCCCCTGTAATCTAACCTTTCCGTACGAATATAATTGAGAATCGAAACATTGGTGTCTGTCATTATAATCCAGCCGGGTGTCTTCTTTTCCTTTATTGATCCAGCGTAGCGCGGCTCCGTCAACGTCGAGTATAATCGGGTAATTTGTGCGGACACGACGGCCATTCCGCTCGGCCCACCTTAACATCAAAGTCGTGTCTGTAACAATATATACAGGGTGATTGATAAGTAACTCCCTATTTTAAAATATTTAGAAATTATTTATTTATTGTAATATTTTTCTCAAATTTTTAGGGTTTGTTCCTTAATGTATGCGAATTTAACCTGTGTTGGATTTTTTCAGATTATTGTTTGTTTGAAATTCGGAAGCCCTACAAACATGGCTGGACGTCTTACCCTGCAGGAGCGTGCCCAGCTAGCGGCACGTTACGAAGTTTGGAAATCCGTTGTTCAAGTGCAAAGATGGTGGAGGACCATTAAAGGAGCACATGCTCAAGTTGAGGCAAAGACGATCAAGAATTGTCATGCAAAACTCATGGCTACAGGATCTGTATCTGATACTCGAAGAAGTGGTCGCCCTTCCAAGTCCAGTGACCCGGAGACATTGCAAGCAGTTCAAGAAATGTTTACACATAGCCCAAGAAAGTCAATTCGACAAGCAGCAAGGGAAAGTGGGCTCTCCTTTCACACAGTACGAACTGTGCTCAAAAAGGAGCTTAAATGGCCTGCTTGGAAGCCGCACTACTGTCAAGCACTCTCTGCTGAAGACTGCGACATTCGCATGGAGTTTGGGGAGGTGATGCTGGCTTGGTATGAAGATTGGTCTGATCTCTTTAAAAATATCCTCTGGTCTGATGAAGCGGTATTTCACATCGGTGGGTTTGTGAACCGTCACAACTGCTATTACTGGGCAGGAGAAGATCCTCGTGTTATTTCTGAAAAAACGCAATATCGGCCCAAGGTAACGGTGTGGTGTGGAATGACCACACCGTGTTTGTAGGGCTTCCGAATTTCAAACAAAAAATAATCTGAAAAAAAACCAACACAGATTAAATTCTCATACATTAAGGAACAAACACTAAAATTTTGAGAAACATATTTTGAGAAACATATTCGATATATTACAATAAATAAATAATTTCTAAATATTTTAAAATAGGGAGTTACTTTTCAATCACCCTGTATATATATATATATATATATATATATATATATATATATATATATATATATATATATATATATATATATATATATATATATATATATATATGTATATATATATATATATATATATATATATAATATATAATATATATATATATATATATATATATATATTATAATAGCCGTAGATGATTCTGTCTGTCTATCTGTCTGTCTGTCTGTTGGGTGTCTGTCCGGGGTGTGGCTTACTCGGTTTGCAGAGTAGCTCCACCCATAGCTCCACCCATTCTGGGAGTGGCTTCATATAATTATAAACAAATATCCACCATTTTATTAACTAGCATAGCTTTGAGGCCTGTTTTGTAGGCCCGTGGTGTCTTGCTCTCTCTCCCAGTTTTATTTCAAATCAAATTCGATATATCATTTCATTTTTCGCAGTCGCTAACATAGTTTTAGACTCGGTTGAAAAAAAACGGGAAGAAAATCCAATGAAAGTTGCCTTTTATAGAATGAAATGAATTCTCAAACGCCTGTAACTTCAAGGCCATTGAGTCTCTCTCACGCCTTTATCTCCAATCTAACTCACCATATGATTTCATTTTTATCGATGGTTTTAGACTCGGTGTCAGCAATAATTGAGAACATTCCACACACGCGGGAAAATGCAGAGATATATTTTTAAAAATCGCGTCATGGTGTATCATACACCGCCAAACATGACACCGACGGCAACGTGTCGATATATATTAAAAATTCGCTTTTGCTTTTCCGTTAAGATATATTACTTTTTCGTTTGATGACAGTCGTCACAAAAACGTCAACAATGATGCCGACATATATTTCT
The DNA here is from genome assembly GCF_964187855.1 of Myxine glutinosa. NCBI lineage: Eukaryota > Metazoa > Chordata > Myxini > Myxiniformes > Myxinidae > Myxine > Myxine glutinosa. Next base: position 288,939,629 of record NC_136261.1, on the reverse strand, counting down.
TCGTTTTTATTTCATTCAACATTATTAGCCGGAAGTAAAATATGTTTCAGGAAATTACCGAGAGATATTTCTTCGTTTTTTTTATTAGTTATGTGCGCATACACTTTAAATAGGTTTATTTGAAATCTTTAATTTTCCACAATATAATTTACTTGCCATTTATCATTTGATGATTACGAGACACTTCCTCTTGAGGATCGCGACAATTCATGCGCTGCGTGGAAACTTCTATTTCCAAAATGAATGAGACGATCGATGAAGAACGCAGACTTGAACAGAATGTAGCAAGAAAACGAATGAGACGGGTGAACGAGTCCATCGACGAACGTCAATGCAAACTTGCGGGGTCACCCGTGGGAATCCCACGGGCATGGATGTGTGTGACATTTTGACATATTGAGTTAGATGCTGCACATTCATTTTTACAATATGGTTACTGGCAAGTCATCAGATCCAGAAATGGTGTAATGAACACAATTTATTTACGCGCAAGCAAGAAAGCAAGACGGCCCAATTTCCGATTCCGACGGGCCGACGGGCGAGACGGGCCGATTTGGAGCAAGAAAAAGAATGAGACGGGAGAAAAACGAGAGAAACGAGACGGGGAAAGCCAATTGGAGAGGCGAGTGAGGAGCGATTGGAGAGGCGAGTGAGGAGCGATTGGAGAGACGAGTGAGGAGTGATTGGAGAGGCGAGTGAGGAGCGATTGGAGAGGCGAGTGAGGAGTGATTGGAGAGGCGAGTGAGGAGCGATTGGAGAGGCGAGTGAGGAGCGATTGGAGAGGCGAGTGAGGAGCGATTGGAGAGGCGAGTGAGGAGCGATTGGAGAGGCGAGTGAGGAGCGATTGGAGAGGCGAGTGAGGAGCGATTGGAGAGGCGAGGAGTGTGAGGGATTGGAGAGGTGAGGGATTGGAGAGGAGAGGAATGTGAGGGATTGGAGAGGAGAGGAGTGCTAGGTGGAGAGAGGAGAGTGTCAGGTGGAGAGAGGAGAGTGTCAGGTGGAGAGGAGTGAGGGGTCACATATGATGTGAAATAAATAAATTGTGTTCATTACACCATTTCTGGATCTGATGCCTTGCCAGTAACCATTTTGTAAAAATGAATGTGCAGCATCTAACTCAATATGTCGAAATGCCCCACGGGTGACCCCACTATATTTCTTCGTTTTTATTTCATTCAACATTATTATCCGGAAGTAAAGGTTCACATGTTCATTTCACGTGTGCAAAAACAAACTCCATTTCACGTGTGCATGGACATGAAACACAGATGGGAAATTGCTTAGAGATATTTCGTTCGAAGCAATTCTACACTGCCCAAATAAAATATTTCACCGATACACCGAGCGAATTTCAGCGAATTTCAGCGAATTTCACCGAGTTTCAGGAAATTACCCAGAGATATTTCTTCGTTTTAATTTCATTAGTTACTCGCAGAAGTACTCAGCGTTGCCGGGCGGGGGAGGGGGGAAGGTCACGTACACTTTAAACATGTATATACATGTGGGATGTGGGATATATACATGTGGGACGTGTGTGTGTGTGTGTGTGCGTGTGCACACGGGCATGGACGTGTGTGACATTTCGACATATTGAGTTAGATGCTGCACCTGTTTCACAATAACACACACACACACACCTCATTTTTTCATTTCTGTATCTCACAATTCGGTCTCTCTCTTATTCACACACCCACACAAACACACACACACACACACACGTACACCGACACACATACACATATACACATACACACACACACATATATACACACACACGCAAACACACATACACATCCACACACACACACATCCACACACACACACATCCACACACACACACATCCACACACACACACACACACACACACACACACACACACACACACACACACACACACACACACACACACACACACACACACATATACACATACAGACACACACATATATACACATGCACAAAAACACACACACACATATATACACACACATACACGCACACACACATGTACAGACAAATGTGCATCGACACACATGCACACACATACACACATATGCACACACACATATATATATATATTGTTACAGCCCGCGGATAAGATGTTGTGTTTGCCGAGCGGATGGCCCCGCGGTCGTACAGTTACCCCGACTAACCCGATTCCCGAACGTTGGCCGGATCGTGCCACAGATATTCAATAGGGAAAAGACTAAGGCGACACGGAGGTGAAGAAGAAGCAGACAAAAAGGTTGGAAATACGAATATAATTTATTTCTATTTACACCCTCAAAAAAACCAAGGAGAAGGAAAGTTAAGAAAATAATATACAGAAGATATTAGACACAGTGCAACGCTAGCTTATACAAACTTAATTAACCCAGGGACAAAACAAACAGAACAAACTCACGTACACAAAAGGATGGATGGGCAGGAGGTGGATGGCTGGAGGGAGAGGAAATTCCAAGGGGTCCTGCAGCACGATCAGCGCGTTTGGCAGCCGCCGTTCCTTCGCGGCCCTGCTCAAAACCGCCGTCCAGGCCCCAAGCGGCTGTTGAGTGTTGTTGTTGCTGTGGCCGCCGCTGCTGCTGCTGCTGTGGACGTCGCATGCTTTGCCAGGACTACAACAGGCTTTGTGCTTCCCTGGATGATGATCTCCTTAATGTTCTCTATGTTCTTTTGCTCACATGCCAGCCTCAGACTCTGTTCGGAAAAGCACCAGCTCAGGAACAAACATCGGTCCACTTGATCAGCCGTTGCTGTGTACAAAGCTTCCTTGGGTGATCTCAATGTACTCTCGCAGTTGGTTCTCTTACAGTTGGTTCACTCTGGATGATCTTTTCACACAACTCAGCAACTACTCCACTCTACAACGTCCTTGCGCGCACTTTTATAGCGCCTCCGGCGATCAAGCCACCGGCCTTCAGGACACGCCCATCGGTGTGCTCACCTCGGCCCTGATTGGTCGGCACGGCCCTCTGGCTCCGCCCTTGATGATGACGGGCGGGCACGCCTTTCTTCCCTGACCCGAGCACATGTTCAATGGTGGTTTTGGAGGGGATGTAATTTGCAATCGAGGCTTGGCAATGATGAAAGTTTTGGGAGTGGGAATGGGGAATGAAAGGAATCTACTCTATTTCACTTGGTGCAATGGAGTGTCATCTTAATGGAAGACAAGGCCTTACCCTAATACACATAATAAAGATATAACTATCAACCAGGGGTATTCTATGATTGGCTAACGTGTATGCTTTATGGACTAATTATGGGATGCCCTTTGACCTTTACGCTACGGAGGTATTTACAAGGAATCATTACATTTTACAGAGGGTGATATTTACAACAATTTACTATACAATACAACACAATAAAAAAAACACAATTCTCATATCCACAACACTGCACCCTCATCCTCTTAGGCACGTCCCGAGCCTATAACTTTAATTTAGTGTGACACGTAGGTGTAGTTCCCTCTACTTTTAACCTGACCCTGAGTGCGACAGTTTTAAAACATAAATAAATATGTCCCGCTGCTCCATTGCACCCTACCTAACAGACTCACGCCCACAGCTAACCGAATTGCGGAATGGTCTTCAAACTATACATTTACGGTGGGGAGCATTATTTACAATGACTCTGCTTTATTTACAAAACGCAACCCAGGACCTGTGATTGTTCTTTTGGGGGGGGAGAGACAGTCTGCTCTGCATCAATGCACCATGAAAGCACCCAAAACGCACCAACACACCCTCAAGCACCAATCGGTGCACAGTCATCATTGTTCAATAAAATAAAAACAACAAACAAACCCCTAACCCTGCTGGCGGTCTCTTGCTCTTCGGCTCCCTCTGCTGGCTATTACTATTTTCCTGGTGTTGTCATCTTCCTTTGCTGGCGGCCTATTTGTAATAAAACTTGCACCCAACATGTCCATTTGTATTTATTTATGGCCCACAGGGGCCGACTATGTATGGTTCACCTGTGGGGCATCGGTGCCCTGTGATCGAGGTCCGCCAGCAAGATTTCGGGCCTTCATGGCCGGTTCCAGCTGAGGGGTCATGCCCCAACCCATGGGGTCCATAAGTGGTGCTCGGCCACAGACATGTGGTCCATAATGTGGTGCATCGATGCAGACAGCTGGTTCTGGGAGTTCCGGGCACACAATGGCGGACTCATGCATGATCCCCTCGGCGCCCAGTGGCGCACAGGTCCTCATGTGGGAGACAAAGGGGGGGAGAGACAGATGAGCGAGGGGTAAGGTCACAAGGGTACACATCAAACAAGGCAATGCAAGCCGAAATGCGTACGGAGAGCGAAGTGAGAAAAGCTCGTCCCTTCCGTACGTCACCCCCCCTGTCACCTACTCTACCCTTGCCCTTACCCCATATTTACAAAAATCTACACATTTACAAATTCGTCACTAATGTCACGTCTTCCCCATATTTCCCCTACACCAAATTCCTCTTCACAATCCCTCTATCCAAAATTTGCCATCACCCAATTCATCATCAATCCTCATAAGGAGGAAGAGATGGAACATCAAGCACAATGTCACACCCACGTCATGATGCGTCTCACAATCCAAAACATTTGCATCAAAAATAATAAAACAACCTGGCATGGTGTGGAGGTGCGTCATCCCAGGTGAGTGGATGTAGATGGTGCAAGGAGATTTTCATCCTAACTACTTTCTAAATGACATTAACACACTTTACACTACCCGGGGTCTTTCCCTGCCAATCCATTGGCCAACTTACACTATGGGTTCTAAAAACCAATTCCCATTGACCAAACTGTGGTGCTTCTCAATTTGGGGTCTCACTCCCCTGATTCATCTCCCGGTGCCCTTGCACAATTTCCAGGCTGGGTCGTGTAGCTCTCCCAGCAGGTCTACCCACCTGCACACCTCCACCACTGCAGTTGCCACCCGAGCTTACCTAGCTCCTCACCCTAACCTATCTAATTGGGGAAGGCCCCTCCTGGCTCTGTCACCCCTCGGTGCCCTCTGGCACTGGGCTACCCGGGTCCGTCCTCCGGATCCTCGGGCCCCATCCACAACAACTACTACCGGCTCCCAGAGCCCACCTGCGGCCTCACCTGGCCGACATCCTCACAGTGGTGGAGTGCCCAAACCAACTACACACACTAACAGGCTACACGCCCAGCCATTTCCACAACACTAATGCACCCATCCAAACACCATTCTTCCACCCGCACCACAGATGCCAATATCCAACCACAATTTACCTATACCCTCTACCTAACACTTACACTACCCTCCCCGGGTATTCGTGATGGGGGTCCATCCTTCCCCCACTCACACCTTCGCACCATCCACTCCACTCCATAGTTTCCACCATACTCACTCCACGACCATCCATTCCAATACTCCATATACTCCATACCATTTATTCCACACAACCATTCTCCATACACCTGTCGTTGCACACCTGTGCAATCACACCTGGTGCCACCTGCACCCTCCTTCCTTCCTGGACCATTCGGTCAATACAACTCACATCACTATCACTCACTCATACACTGCTCCATTCACCTGTCCAGTTGCACACCTGTGCAATCACACCTTTTAACCATACACACGGCATCATCTAATCTACCTGTTGCCCTGCTAACTTAGTGCTCCCCGTCTTCCCTTTAAACTAAGCACATACCACGTCATTATCATCCACACTAATCTACATGCGTCCCCACTACAGGTATCATTGTCACTAACTAATCTTAACGTTACCTATTGTCATCTTCTAGGTCCCTATCATTTTATCCTAACCCTCCTGGGCTAGTTTTCACTGCCATAAACCCCTTAACCTAGTGCTCCTTTGCCCCCGACTGTGAGGGATGACAGAGTTGCCATCCCACCACATCGGGTATCTCAAACTACCAATTTTGCTCACCAAATTCCAGGCAATCAAAAATTTGCCAATCACTACCAATCTGCCAATCATCACTCTGCCAATCATCAAATTTTGTTTTTCTAATTTCGGGGCCCAAACACTATCCTCGTCATCAGTCTACTCACTAGTGCCTCTCGGTGCGCCAATTCACTTCTAAAGCTCGGCTTCGTACAGCCGAGCAATGAATGCGGGTTGCTTGGTGCCGGCGGCTGGATACGTCCCACATTCGGTGCAGGGGCGGGGGCTTACCCGGGCCAAGATCCCACGCACCATCTCGGCACAGAGCCGTCCAATGGCCCCATCTCGACCTGCCGGAACGCCTCAACAAAAAGGGGTCGCCATGACGACCCTTCCTATCGGGCTGCCCGCCCCGCCTAGTGGAGCACGGACGCGGCCGTTCAAAGCGCGGCCCGGCGTGGATCGCGTACGGCGATTCTTTCAAAACCGCCGTGGTTCGAATCCCCGCTGGTCCTCGCGGCACGCGAAGCTGCCCGGCGCGCACCCAGGGCCCGATTCGGTCGCTCTAACCGCTAACCCGGTTACCGTCGATGCTTCACCTGCATGCTCACACGCATACGCTACCCCTTTCACCCTCACCGAGCTCGGTGCTCCAACGCCGCCCGTACACCCCGCGTACTTCACTATTGTACTCGTTCTTTCGCTCACAGACTTGGTCACACACCTGACCACCGCACACCTTTGCACACACTCGTCGTTCGCACACCTCACCAACACACCTCTTCGCGCCCCCTTCTCGGTCACCTCCTCTGTGACAACCACAGGTGTGTTCTCACTTGCACAACCAACCACGTGCCTCACTACAAATTCCAGTGTGCATTCCCACACATGCTCTACCATTCCAGGTGTGCATCCTTCCATTCCAGGTGTACATCCTCTCTCACCTGCCACAACCAACTCACGCTCCGTGTCACTCTTACCACTCTCACCTCCACTCTTGGTCGACCACTCACCCTTACTTTTGACAGCGCACTCTTTCCTCATGCACCCGTCCGTTACACACCTTTCTCGCGCACACTCTTGTGCACACTCTCCCGTTACACCCTCTGTAACACTCACCACAGGTGTGCATTCTCCCTTACTCTTGACAGCGCACTCTTTCCCCATGCACCCGTCCATTTCACACCTTTCTCGCACACACTCTTGCGCACACTCTCTCGTTACTCCCTCCGTAACACTCACCACAGGCATGCATTCTCCCTTACTTTTGACAGCGCACTCTTTCCTCATGCACCTGTCCGTTACACACCTTTCTCGCGCATCCTCTTGCGCACACTCTCTCGTTACTCCCTCCGTAACACTCACCACAGGTGTACACTCTCTCGTTACATCCTCTGTAACACTCCCCACTCCGCGCTTCCATGTGCCCCCTCGCACACGCGCTACGACCAACTCACTCTCGACAGCACACTCACTCCTCGGCGCGCACTTTTTCCTCACACACCCCAGAGTCGGACATTCTCGCACACCTCCTCCTTCGCACACCGTACCTGTCGCACACTTCACCAACGGCCTCTCACGAACACCCGGATCCAAATCAACCCCCAAGCCGACTGAAGCTCCCCTCACATCATCTACATTTCCGAATATATCGCCACTCACCTTGGCACCTCGTCTCCGCACCTCCTTCGCCACCTGCAAACTCTTTATTTGGTTAGCGAGCACATCATCACGATTTGAGCACCGACCTTGTACATATTCCATTACCTCCTCCTGTATTTCTCTCTTAGTTTCTGTCCGTCTCTTCTTAATTTCACTCACCCCCTCTTCCACCTCCTTTAACTTTTGCTTCACCTCTTTTATCTCCCGGTGCGTCTCCTCAATCTCGTCCTCTAAGGCTACCTTGACCGTCTCTATGTGCGTCCTCACCTCCCGGTCCTTCGTCTCCATTACTTCTGTCACCTCATCCAACCTCGTTGTCAGTCCCTCATGTACCATCTGACATTGCCTCTGTGTCGCTATTAAGTCATTTTTAATGTCGTTTTGTGTCGCTTTTAACCCTCCTAGTACTGCAGTGTTCCTTTGTACCTGCTCCACTAGTTCTTTTTGTCCCTCCATCAGCTGTTCCACCTCCTGCGTCAGGTCCTCTATGCCCCCTTGTAACCTAGCCGTTCCATTTCTCACCTCTTTCTCCATACGCTTTTCACCTCGCTTTACCTCCTCGCGTACCCCCGAGACCTCCTCGCTTACACCTCGTCGTATCTCCTCCTTCATCTCCTCCCTCTCTTTTGTCGATGCCACCCTCATCTGTCCCAATTCATCCCTCTGAGCATCCAATTTACCTTCTAACCCGATTTTCACCTCCTCTATCTGGTTCCCCATCTGTTTGATTTCCCTGGCGGATTGCTCCCCTATTTCCCGCAATTTGCCTTCCATCCTATTTTCTAACCCCATTAACCCATTTTTCACCCCCTCTATCTGATTCTACTGGGCAGCCATTCTATTTTCCACCCCCGTTAACCCATGTTTCACCCCTTCTATCCCATTGTCTAACCCCTCAAATTTCTTGTCTAACCCCTCAAATTTCTTGTCTAACCCCTTAAAATTATTGTCTAACCCCTCAAATTTCTTGTCTAACCCCTTAAAATTATTGTCTAACCCCTCAAATTTCTTGTCTAACCCCTCAAATTTCCTGTCTAACCCCTCAAATTTCTTGTCTAACCCCTCAATTTGATTTCCTAGTCGCTCCCCCATTCTGTTTTCCAATCCTACATTCCCCATATGGACGATTGCCTGTATTTGCACCATGAGGCCCTGCATGTCAAAGCCCGCTGGTAGCGCGGGCTCGGCTACCGCGCGCTCGTACGAGGCGCCATTTTGTGCGTCTGACACCACGTGCGCGAGAGCGCCATTTTGCGCGCCTGAAACCTCCTCAACCACATTGCCATTTTTCTCCTCCTCTCTTTCCTCCACATACATTTCCCCGAGGTCCTGGGTCGATTCTACCCCGTCTATCTCTCCCACCGGCATCCCGTCGCCTTTACCAGCCATGGCGCGATTTCAAAATTCGGGTTCTGTCTTTAAAACAATTTCAGCAGCTTGTAATTTTGAGCGCGTTAAGCGCGTTTCGGGTCCGTTCCCGCTCCCGACACCAATTGTTACGGCCCGCGGATAAGATGTTGTGTTTGCCGAGCGGATGGCCCCACGGTCGTACAGTTACCCCGACTAACCCTATTCCCGAACGTTGCCCGGATCGCGCCACAGATATTCAATAGGGAAAAGACTAAGGCGACACGGATGTGAAGAAGAAGCAGACAAAAAGGTTGGAAATACGAATATAATTTATTTCTATTTACACCCTCAAAAAAACCAAGGAGAAGGAAAGATAAGAAAATAATATACAGAAGATATTAGACACAGTGCAACGCAAGCTTATACAAACTTAATTAACCCAGGGACAAAACAAACAGAACAAACTCACGTACACAAAAGGATGGATGGGCAGGAGGTGGATGGCTGGAGGGAGAAGAAAGTCCAAGGCGTCCTGCAGCACGATCAGTGCGTTTGGCAGCCGCCGTTCCTTCGCGGTCCTGCTCAAAACCGCCGTCCAGGCCCCAAGCGGCTGTTGAGTGTTGTTGCTGCTGTGGCCACCGCTGCTGCTGCTGCTGTGGACGTCGCGTGCTTTGCCAGGACTACAACAGGCTTTGTGCTTCCCTGGATGATGATCTCCTTAATGTTCTCTATGTTCTTTTGCTCACATGCCAGCCTCGGACTCTGTTCGGAAAAGCACCAGCTCAGGAACAAACATCGGTCCACTTGATCAACCGTTGCTGTGTACAAAGCTTCCTTGGGTGATCTCAATGTACTCTCACAGTTGGTTCTCTCTGGATGATCTTTTTACACAACTCAGCAACTACTCCACTCTACAACGTCCTTGCGCGCGCGCTTTTATAGCGCCTCCGGCGATCAAGCCGCCGGCCTTCAGGACACGCCCATCGGTGTGCTCACCTCGGCCCTGATTGGTCGGCACGGCCCTCTGGCTCCGCCCTTGATGACGACGGGCGGGCACGCCTTTCTTCCCCGACCCGAGCACATGTTCAATGGTGGTTTTGGAGGGGATGTAATTTGCAATCGAGGCTTGGCAATGATGAAAGTTTTGGGAGTGGGAATGGGGAATGAAAGGAATCTACTCTATTTCACTTGGTGCAATGGAGTGTCATCTTAATGGAAGACAAGGCCTTACCATAATACACATAATAAAGATATAACTATCAACCAGGGGTATTCTATGATTGGCTAACGTGTATGCTTTATGGACTAATTATGGGACGCCCTTTGACCTTTACACTACGGAGGTATTTACAAGGAATCATTACATTTTACAGATGGTGATATTTACAACAATTTACTATACAATACAACACAATAAAGAAAACACAATTCTCATATCCACAACAATATATATATACACATACACACACACACACACACAGACATATATATACACACATACACATATATGCACGCACACACACACACACACACACACACACACACACACACATATGCACGCGCGCGCACACACACACACACGCACACACGTCCCACATGTATATATCCCACATCCCACATGTATATACATGTTTAAAGTGTACGTGACCTTCCCCCCTCCCCCGCCGGGCAACGCTGAGTACTTCTGCTAGTAACTAATGAAATAAAAACGAAGAAATATCTCTGGGTAATTTCCTGAACCTCGGTGAAATTCGCTGAAATTCGCTGAAATTCGCTCAGTGTATCGGTGAAATATTTTATTTGGGCGGTGTAGAATTGCTTCGAACGAAATATCTCTAAGCAATTTCCCATCTGTGTTTCATGTCCATGCACACGTGAAATGGAGTTTGTTTTTGCACACGTGAAATGAACATGTGAACCTTTACTTCCGGATAATAATGTTGAATGAAATAAAAATGAAGAAATATAGTGGGGTCACCCGTGGGACATTTCGACATATTGAGTTAGATGCTGCACATTCATTTTTACAAAATGGTTACTGGCAAGGCATCAGATCCAGAAATGGTGTAATGAACACAATTTATTTATTTCACATAATATGTGACCCCTCACTCCTCTCCACCTGCCACTTTCCTCTCTCCACCTGACACTCTCCTCTCTCCACCTAGCACTCCTCTCCTCTCCAATCCCTCACACTCCTCTCCTCTCCAATCCCTCACTCTCCTCTCCAATCGCTCCTCACTCGCCTCTCCAATCGCTCCTCACTCGCCTCTCCAATCACTCCTCACTCGCCTCTCCAATCGCTCCTCACTCGCCTCTCCAATCGCTCCTCACTCGCCTCTCCAATCGCTCCTCACTCGCCTCTCCAATCGCTCCTCACTCGCCTCTCCAATCACTCCTCACTCGCCTCTCCAATCGGCTTTCCCCATCTCGTTTCTCTCGTTTTTCTCCCGTCTCATTCTTTTTCTTGCTCCAAATCGGCCCGTCTCACCCGTCGGCCCGTCGGAATCGGAAATCGGCCCGTCTTGCTTTCGTGCTTGTGGGTAAATAAATTGTGTTCATTACACCATTTCTGGATCTGATGACTTGCCAGTAACCATTTTGTAAAAATGAATGTGCAGCATCTAACTCAATATGTCAAAATGTCACACACATCCATGCCTGTGGGATTCCCACGGGTGACCCCGCAAGTTTGCATTGACGTTCGTCGATGGACTAACGGCCGTCTCATTCGCTTTCTTGCTACATCCTGTTCAAGTCTGCGTTCTTCATCGACCGTCTCGTTCATTTTGGAAATAGAAGTTTCCACGCAGCGCATGAATTGTCGCGATCCTCAAGAGGAAGTGTCTCGAAATCATCAAATGATAAATGGCAAGTAAATTATATTGTGGAAAATTAAAGATTTCAAATAAACCTATTTAAAGTGTATGCGCACATAACTAATAAAAAAAACGAAGAAATATCTCTCGGTAATTTCCTGAAACATATTTTACTTCCGGCTAATAATGTTGAATGAAATAAAAACGAAGAAATATATGTCGGTATCATGGTTGACGTTTTTGTGACGACTGTCATCAAACGAAAAAGTTATATATCTTAACGGAAAAGCAAAAGCGAATTTTTAATATATATCGACACGTTGCCGTCGGTGTCATGTTTGGCGGTGTATGATACACCATGACGCGATTTTTAAAAATATATCTCTGCATTTTCCCGCGTGTGTGGAATGTTCTCAATTATTGCTGACACCGAGTCTAAAACCATCGATAAAAATGAAATCATATGGTGAGTTACATTGGAGATAAAGGCGTGAGAGAGACTCAATGGCCTTGAAGTTACAGGCGTTTGAGAATTCATTTCTTTCTATAAAAGGCAACTTTCATTGGATTTTCTTCCCGTTTTTTTTCAACCGATTCTAAAACTATGTTAGCGACTGTGAAAAATGAAATGATATATCGAATTTGATTTGAAATAAAACTGGGAGAGAGAGCAAGACACCACGGGCCTACAAAACAGGCCTCAAAGCTATGCGAGTTAATAAAATGGTGGATATTTGTTTATAATTATATGAAGCCACTCCCAGAATGGGTGGAGCTACTCTGCAAACCGAGTAAGCCACACCCCGGACAGACACCCAACAGACAGACAGACAGACAGACAGAATCATCTACGGCTATTATAATATAGATATGTATGTGTGTATATATATATATATATATATATATATATATATATATATATATATATATATATATATATATATATATATATATATATATACATACATACATACATACATATATATATATATATATATATATATATATATATATTATATTATATTATATTATATTATATTATATATATATATACTGTATATATATATATATATATATATATATATATATATATATATATATATATATATATATATATATATATATATATATAATATTATATTATATTCAGACTTGGCATTTAATATGGATTATTTTTTTTTTCTTGACTTGGGTTTAATTTCTGAACTCGGTATATCAATCTGGTGAGTTTCTTTTAAGCTTCGGTGATTTCTTTGTTAAAAGAACCATGTCACTGATTGTCTGTCACAGCAAGAAGTCAATAACAGGATTATATCACAGGTGGCATGGCAAAATGTATGGACAGGTGCATTTGACAATTGGCTTCGCAGTCGGGTATACAAGGGTTGTTGCGTTTGTATTAGTGGAAAACAACTGCTGCACGTCTCCAAAAGTTATTGCCACTTCCTCTGGAGATGGTCCGTCAACTCGACAATGCTGTTTGTCATGGAGTGGTGGCTTTACGAAATTACGGCATGAAAGACCGTGCTATTGCTCGGCAGTATGGCATCACTCAAGGTCAGGTGTCAAGGATCCTGAAACAAAATGCTCAGAGGGGTGTCCCTACTCCAATACCGAGGCCAGGACGTCCCCGCAGAACCACGAGGAGGGATGATCGCCAGCTGCACTGGTTAGTCTGCAATGGCCGTACCAAGTCAGCTAATCGGCTTAGGGCTGAGTGGCAGCAACTGACAAATGTGCCTGTATCCAGAAGGCTAGTCAACCAACGACTGGTTCAAGCAGGCTATCATGCCAGGCGTCCCCTGAGAAAGACACACCTGACCAGACAACACCGCCAGCACCAATTGCAGTGGGCCAGAGAGCACCGTCAATGGCAGCCAGGACACTGGAATCACGTGATCTTCAGTGACGAGTCTAGATTTCTGGTCTATCGTCACGATGGCCGCGTCCGAGTGTATAGACAACTGCATGAAGCCTACAACAAAGATTGTACAGTGCCAAGAGTCCAAGCTGGAGGTGGTGGGGTGACCGTTTGGGCTGCTTTTCATGCCTGGGGCAAAACTGACCTGGTTGTTCTGAATGGAAACCTGAACCAGTTCAAGTACAGGGCCATTCTGGAAGAAACATTGCTTCCATTTGCTCGTGCAGCCTTTCGAGGAACCTTTGTATTCCAAGATGACAATGCACAGCCTCATCGTGCTTGCATGATCCAACACTTTCTTGCTGACCATGGTGTAGAGCATATGGAGTGGCCTGCCATGGCCCCGGATATGAATCCGATAGAGAACTTGTGGGCAGAATTAACACGTCAAATCGACCACTTGGACCAGCAGCCGACCTCTGTGCATGAATTGCAGCAGGCTATTGTCACTGCATGGCATGCGATTCATGTCCAAACCTTGGCAAATCTCGTGAGCATGCCTCAACGTGTACGTGCTCTCCTGAATGCTCGTGGGGTTTACACGAAGTACTGAACTGTAATTTTACTGTCCGTAATCCCAGTCGTAATTTAACTTTTGTTTTTGTTAAAACAAATTTTGGCTAATGTACAAAATAAAGAGATACTTCTGGAAAACGTACTTAAGTTTAACACAGTACTGTCCATGAATTGAGTTCGATATCAGTTTACATCACTTTCAAGGATCAATTTATTTGTTTCGAAATGTCAAGTGTGGTTTTTGTTTCTTTTAAAGGTCACATTAACAACATCGAGAATAATTTCAACATAATTCCAATGAACTTTTGGTTCTAAGACATCTTGAAAAGTAGGTTCACCCCCACAAAAAAAAAAAAAATTCCTTATTAAATGCCAAGTCTGTGTATTTATATATATATATATAGATATATATATATATATATATATATATATATATATATATATATATATATATATATATATATATATTGTTATGGTTTTTAGAACCTTCACTCGTAAATTTTCGTAAATGTTTCCCTTATAAATGATCCCCTGTAAATATCTCCATCAATTGGCTTTGTTGGCAGAGGGCCTTCCCCAGGTAGGTTAGGTTAAGGAGCAGGTAAGCTCGGAGGCAACTACAGTGGCGGAGGTGTGCAGGTGAGCGGACCTGCTGGGAGCGCCACACGACCCAGCCCGGAAATTGTGCGAAGGCACAGGGTGAAGAATTGGGGGAGTGAGACCCCAAATTGATGAGCACCACAGTTTGGTCAATGGGAGTTCGGTTCTTAGAACCACATAGTGTAAGATGGCCAATGGTTTTGCAGGGAAAGACCCCGGGTAGAGTAAAAATGTTAAAGTCATTTAGAGGATAGTTAGGATTATAAGTCTCTTCGCACCATCTACAGCCACTCACCAAGGTGACAGGACTCCACACCACCAGTTTGTGCAAATGTTTTAGAATGGTGAGACGCATCATGACGTGGGGGGTGACATTGTGCTTGTTTGTTCCATCTCTTCCTCCTTATGAGGAATTGATGAGAAATTGGGCTTGATGGCATATTTGGTTCGAGGGATTGTGAACGAATTTGGTATTAGGGGAGATATGGGGAAGACGAGACAGTAGAGACGGAATGTGTAAATGTGTAGAGTTTTGTAAATACGGGGTAAGGGCACGGGTAGGGTAGGTGGGGGGGGGGGGGGGGTGACATACGGTAGGGACGAGCTTTCCCCGCTCGCTCCCATGCGCACCTCACCTTGCATTGCCTTGTTTTAATGTGTACCTTTGTGACCTTGCCCCGATGCTTGCTGTGTCCTTTCCTTCCCCACTCATGGCTTGTTCTTTTGGGTCCGGTGGGGAGTGCGCAGGTAGCCGCACTTGTGTGCCCGAGCCGCCGTTGCACAGCCTGCCTGGACCGGTACACCACCTTCTGGACCGCACGACTTGCGGCTGAGCACCACTTTATGGACCACACGTTTCTGTGACCAAGCACCACACACTGATGGACCCCACGTGTTGGGGCTTGACCCCTCTGCTGGGACCCGCCATGATGGCCAGAGAGAGTCCTTGCTTGCGGACCACGGTGAGGTAGCGCCTTTTGCCATACAGGTGGACCACCTATAGTTGGCCCCTGTTGGCCCTAAATAAAAATGGACGCATTGTGTGCCTTTTTATTTTTTTCAAATAGGCAGCAAGCCACAAGACCAAGAATAACAGCAAGAAACATCGGACCAGCAGAGCAGGGGAAGCAGGAGCTGACAACCAGGTCAACATTTTTTGTTTTTTTTATTGAAATGTGTGAAATGAGCACTGGATGGTGCTTTGGTGCTTATTGGTGCTTATTGGTGCTTTGTGATGCTCTTGTGCTCGGGGGTGCACTGCAATATAAATTGTGCATCCCCGGGCATTTGAGTATGGTGTATCGGTGCAGTGCAGTGCATGCTCCTTCCTCTTTGCAAAAGATATTTTGTCTCCCAAAATGACAGGTCCTGGGTTTGCAGTGTAAATACAAATTATTGTTTTGTAAATAATGCTCCCCACCGGCTAAATGTATAGTTTGAGAACCATTCCGCAATTCGGTTATTCTGTGGGCGTGTCTATTCGGTAGGATGCAACGTAGCAGGCGGGACATACGTAGCTGTTTTAAAACTGTCGCACTCAAGGGTAAGGTTAATAGTAGAGGGCTACTACACCTGAGTGTCACATTAAGTAAAGTTATTTTGGGCCGGGACGGTCCTAGAGGAAAAACGGGTGCTGTGTTATGGTTTTTAGAACCTTCACTAGTAAATTTTAGTAAATGTTTCCCTTATAAATGATCCCCTGTAAATATCCCCATCAATTGGCTTTGTTAAAGATCACACCCTAGTTAGTCCATGTACAACACGTAGCGAACCATAGGACCTCTCCGTAGTTATTTCATTATTATGTGTTTCAGTTAAGGATCTGTTCCCAATAGTTGAATCTGCATTGCATTAATCAAATAAGATAGGCCCCAGTACTTCGTTTGCCAGCAGCGTTCGCCGCCGTTGCACTGGGCTGTTTACTGGCACCACGCCGCCATAAGCCATGCGGTCTGAAGCCGAGGAAGAAGGGGGCGGGGCCACCAGAACAAGGTGTGGCACGTCGATGCAGCAGCAGAGGTGGAGTCAGCAAGCCCTTACCAACCAACCAGCGCCGCGGTGAGCCAACCGGTAGGCGTGTCATCAGAGCCGGCGGCTTGATTCCAACACGAACAAAAAAAGCAGCAGCGAGGGACTGCTTGAGCAGAGGAGACGAGGGAGATGAGTGAGGTACCCGATGAGGATACGGAGCATTGAAAGAAGGAGAGTGGGTCCGTTTGATGGCGACAATCCCATGCTTGATTCGCATTGTCCGACCGTGTGAGATATGACACCAGAAGCTGCCGCTGGCTGTTCACTTCCAGCCCGGAGCATGGACCTGGAGCAGACATCCATGCTGTGCCTCTGCCCGAACTTTCCAGCCCTGCTGTCCCACCTGGACATTCTCCCTCTTCCCGTCATTCCTGCCTGCCATTCCCTGTCGTGTGAGTCTGTTTGTTTGTCCTGGGGTATAATATAAGACTGTTTCATAAGGCTGCCCTGTGTATCTTCTTCTTCGTCGTCCTGTATATTACTTTCGTTTCTTCTTCTTTGGTTTTGGTGTGCATAATTAATAAATGTCTGTTATTTCTTACCCCTTTTGGATTCATTTTCCCCCGATCGCTTTAGTCCTTTCTTTCGATTGAGTACCTGTGGCACGATTTGGCCAACGCGCAGAATCGGGTTAGTCAATTGCTAACGGCTTGAATCGCGGATTGCTAAACCGCTCGGCAAATACCATCTTGTCCGTGGTTCGAGCGGTACTCGTCTCCCTGCTTTGCGGAGGGATTGGTAAAGGTATTCGGGAGAACACCTTGACCAATAACCTTGACCAATTTCACCCCGCAGAGGAGCGTTATAGTACCAGGACTGGAGACGGCCAGCTTAACACCCCCTTGCTAAGGGGAGTGCTGTCTCTGAGATCCGTAACAATATATTGTTACGGTTTTCCGCCGCCCTTCCTACCCTTACCAAGGGGGGATTGAGCCCCTTGTTCTTTCTGGGCCGGCGTAACCGAGACTTGAAACGCCCCTTCCGGGCAAACGCAAGGTAGGTTTTCGGGACCAAGTCTCGCACGTACCTAAATACCTGCACCGCCACGGAAGCGGGGAAGCAAGCCTCACACGAGCCACGTGTAATTTGAGTACACCGAGCGGATTGCGTACCACGTGGTCCGTGCAGTTACCGTTACTTTTTCATGTGACTGTATATATACAAGTAAATATATATATATAAGTAAATATATATACGTATATATATATATATATTGTTACGGTTTTCCGCCACCCTTCCTACCCTTACCAAGGGGGGATTGAGCCCCTTGTTCTTTCTGGGCCGGCGTAACCGAGACTTTAAATGCCCCTTCCGGGCAAACGCAAGGTAGGGTTTCGGGACCAAGTCTCACATGTACCAAAATACCTGTGCCGCCACGGAAGCGGGGAAGCAAGCCTCGCACAAGCCACGTGTAATTTGAGTACACCAAGAGGATTGCGTACCACGTGGTCCATGCAGTTACCGTTAATATTGGAACCCGATTGGAGCGGTTCTATTCGTACCACACTTAGTCAATGATGGAAAACACAGGACGGTCGAAAAAAGGAATAACAGGATTTAATTATTATTATATACACAATGTACAAGTCGGTAGAAATCAGACACAGAGCATAACTTAATCAGTCTTGTACTTATCCCCAGACATGGGCCCGATCACACTCACACAGGGGAATTGCAGGCAGAATGGTGTCCACGCGCTGCCTGGGTCGTCCAGGAACGGTGGCCCGGCGTGCTCTCCAAAGTCCCAGCACGTCCCGTGAAGATGGCAAGCAGGTGGTGGAAAGGATCCTCGCAGCGCGTCTCTCGAAGAAAAGGCAGCAGATGAGGCAGGAAGGCGGGAAGGAATGCACATGTCTCTCGGCGGCTTTCCACAATTAAGTTAACAGCACGCTATCACTCATGTAACCCAATGCAATAGAGGCTCAGCCTCAAGCTCAACCGAGCGTCACTTTAATACGAGCGCTTAAATGCACGGTTCATGCGCGTCTTTCTCCGATCTCGTAACTCTCATCAATACGCGCCTCTTCAATAGCTCATAACTCACCAAACTCACCACACTCAACTGCTCACCCCAAACTGCTGCTGGTGGGGGCTTTGCGCAACGGGTTATATAGACACGCCCTGAGCCCTCTCGAATGTTCCAACCACGCCCTGTGATGCATTGCCGCAGCCACTCCCTTTGAGCCCTGATTGGCGGCTTGCGCTTACCGTCAGCTTCTTCACCACCCTCATTCGGTCCCGACCCGACCTGCCAGGTCTGCCTCGTGTTAACTCACGCCAAAAAGCCAAAGGCAGCATAAAGAGGCGTAAGGCGGCATAAGGCAATGGAGGACCTACTCTCATTATTCTACTCAACGCAAAACTAACACAGGAAAAGGACTATGCTCACAAATACTAAGAGATAACTGCACTATCGCGAGGCTACATGTTGTAATGTGACTAAACGATGAGGGGGAAATTTAACCTTTATTGTACAAAACTCAAAACCGCAACACTACCCCTCTCCCTCGTCAGACTCGTCCCCGAGTCGAACCTAACAAAATTGGAACGACCGGTTTTGAGAATGATCTGGAAAATTAACTTTTACTTTTACATGTGACATATAGATGTGGTTCCCTCTAACATTTACTCTAACCCGTGTATGCGACAGTTTTAAAACACTAAATATGCCTCCCTCCCCTATTGCGTTGAGTAGCTACTCTAACAGAATCACGCCCACAATTAAACGAATCCGGAATTTTTCAAACTACACATACAGCCGGTGGGCAGCATTTTATATACAAGCACAGAAAACCTACTCTTATTTACAGTTTTATGACCCAGGACCTGTCCTTTTTGGAAATAAGATTGGAGGGGAGAGAAAGCACAGCAAAGCACAAATACACACTCAAAAATTCACATTTGCTGCTTGCTTCTTGCATCTTGCATCTTCTGTGTGCATATGTCAAACCGGCTAGCCCCTGGACCGCCATACAGGCCATTCCTGCTCTTCAGGGCTAACTAAACTTACAAATTTTCTCGTCCCTAGCACACCATAATAAAAATGCACAACAAATGTTTTCATTTTATTTAATTGCCAAGCAGGGCCAACCCGATGTGGTCCGACTGCGTGACATTCATGCCACTCAAAACAAGTGGTCCGAAGATGCAAGGTGAATTTGCAGCAAGGTGCTGCACAGCAGAGGTGCAAGGCCACAAAACTTGTGGTCCATAATGTGTGTGGTGCAGCAAATTGTTTGTGGCAGCAAGGTGCTGCACAGGTGCAGAAAAGTTATAACAAAGGATATGGCAGCAAAGTGCCACGCAGCTCGGCTGCACAGATGTAGAAAAGTGCAGCAGGGATGCTGCACAGATGTAACAAGGTGCAGCAAGGAATGCTGCACAGGTCGATGGTGCTGCACAGTTCCACCTCCAAAATGGTCCTGGGGTGGGGGGGGAGAGACAAATTACGACCAGCAAAGCAGAAAGCGCGCAAAGGTACACAGCAACACAAGGTAATGCAGCACAAGGGGCGGGGAAGAGCGAGCACAGCAGCCTCGTCCCTAACCGTCCATACCCCCTCCCCCCCCCCCATTGTTGGCTTACACTATCCTAGCCCTTCCTTGTATTTACAAATTCGTCTCTACGCCTTGTCTCCCATATCCCCCTCTACTCCAAATTCGTCTCCCAATCCCTCCCAGGAAGGAAGGAATGGAACAAAATAATGTCACTTTACGTCGTGATGCGCCTTACCACTCAATCAGTTCACTTGGTCCTGGTGTGGAGCTTCGGCCTCCTTTGAGAATGGCTGTGAATGGCGCGAAGAGATTTCTCTTCATAACTACACTAATGACATTAACTCATTAAACTACCCGGGGTCATACCCTGCCAATTGGCCTCTTTAAACTATGTGGTTCTAAAAACCGAATTCCCATTGTCCACCCTGTGATGCCATCCGAATTTGGGTCTCACTCCCACCAATTTTCATACTGTGACCTTGCACAATTTCGGGGCTGGGTCGTGTGGCTCCACTAGCAGGTCCAACTACCTGCGCACCTCCGCCACTGAAGTCGCCACCTGAGCTTACCTGCTCCTGAGACTACCTAAACTGGGGAAGGCCCCTCCTGGCACTTTACCCCCTGATGCCCACCTTGGCATTGGGCAACCCGCGTCCTTCCTTTGGATCCTCGGGCCCCACTCAACAACTCACAACTACCCTAACTGGCTCCTAGAGCCTACCTGCGGCCTCACCTGGCTGACAAACTAGCAGTGGCGGAGTGCCCCAATAACCATACGCACCAATGAAGCCACACGCCCAGCCATTTCACTGACTCATGCACCCTCCAAAGCACTACTTGCCACTACCTGCACCACAGGTGTCAATATTCATACAAATTTTGCCTAAGCCCTCTACCTGGCTTTACACTACCCCCCCACCCCCGGGCTTTCGCGAATGGGTTCCACTCTTCCCTCATTCAATCTTTCGCACCATGCATTCCACACCTTTTATTCCCACACCAAATATTCTCACACACCATTTATTTCGCACACCTTTTTTTCCTCGCACACCTTTTGTGCTTACACACCTTTTTCCTCACACACCTCAAACACAGTTCAATTTGTCTTCCACACACAATTCCTTTTATTCTCACACAATTCCTCACACACACAGCATCATCTATCTAACTGCTTTTCCCATAAAACTCGTGCTTCCCCGTCATCACTTTACACTATGCACTCCCTTCGTCATTAACATCCACCTAAGCTACCTATGTCCCCACTATAGGTACAATGTCACTACTTAAATCTTGCGTCCTTAAGGTCTTCTAATTTCCCTATCATTATCCCAGCCCTCCCTCGGCTAGCTTCGGTGCCCCATGGAGGTAACCATCGCTGACCCCCCATGTGCCTGTCACTGCCATCCCCCTAATCTAATGCTCATGGGCCCTGGCGAGGAATGGTCAAACTACCATTCCTCCACGCAAGGTACACTATTTCCATCAGTCCGCTTCACTTGAGCCTCTCCGTGTGGGAATACGTTGTCATTATGGCTCGGCTTCGAAAGGCCGAGCGATCCATGTGGTTGGTCAGTCTACTGTAGGTTGGGTCCGTCCGTCATTTTCGATCCAGGGGAGGAGGCATGGATGGGCCGAGGTTCAGAACTCCATCTCTATGCGGGGCCTCGCTGTCCCACGCACGATGGCCCAACCGCCCACGGTCGGAGCATCGCACCCGCAAAGGTGCGTGGCTCCGAAATCTCATACCTCCCCTTGAACCTTGCCGATTGCCTTTCCCGCCATGGCGCGGCACCAACCATCCAGTGCGGGGGCCGGCATGGGTCGTGCATGGCGGTCCTTGTGACACGGCCGTGCATCGATCCCCGCCGGTCCCTGTTGCACACAACTCACCGAGGGCTCACGTCGGCTATCCGTCGCGCTAAACGCTACCCCGGTTGGGCAGGAAAAGGACTATGCTCACAAATACTAAGAGATAACTGCACTATCGCGAGGCTACATGTTGTAATTTGACTAAACTATGAGGGGGAAATTTAACCTTTATTGTACAAAACTCAAAACCGCAACAATATATATATATATATATATATATATATATATATATATATACACAAATAAATATATATATGGAGATTCGAATAATGGTGCAAGCTTTAGGTTCCATAAAATTCTGGAGAGACAGATGTGATGCTGCGGTGCCAACCCATAATCGGAGAGCAGTACTCCATTAAGCTATGGACAAAGGCCTTATAGACTGAGTAACTGAATTTTCCAAGGAAATACTTGGATCGACAGAGAATACCCAATCTATCACAGACTTTGGAGGCCAGGTTTGCTATGTGGTTGGCACAGCAAAGGTTATGGCTGAGGGTGAGGCCTAGAAGTTTAAAAGATTGTATCTCTTCCAGTGATGACCCTGGGAATAGATACAGTGACTTCAGAAAGTATTCACACTACTTTACTTTTTCACATTTTGTTGTGTTACAGCCTGAATTTAAAATGGATTAAATTGAGATTTATTTTGTCACTGATCTACACATATTACCCCATAATGTCAAAGTGGAATTTTCCTTTTAGAATTTTTAAAAAGAAATAATTAAAAATGAAAAGTAGAAATTTCTTGAGTCAATAAGTATTCCACCCCTTTGCTCTGACATTCCAAATTGAGCTCAGGTGCATCCAATTTCATTTGATCATCCTTGAGATGTCTCTCCAACTTGATTGGATTCCATGGTGGCCAATTCAGTTGATTGGACATGATTTAGAAAGAAACACACCTTTCTATATGAGGTCCCTCAGTGGACAGTGCATGTCAGAGCAGCCACTCGACTATGAAGTCCAAGGAACTGTCCATAGAACTCCAAAGTAGAATTGTGAGGGGTCATAGATCTGGGGAAGGGTATAAAAAAATTATCGAGTGTTGAAAGTTCCCAAGAGCACATTGAGCTCTATCAATAGGAAATGGAAATAATAGGAACTACCCAGACTTTTCGTAGAGCTCGCTGTCTGACCATACTGAGCAACTGGGCAAGAACGACCTTGGTCAGGGAGTGACTAAGAACCCAATGACCACTCTTACAGAACTACAGAGTTCCTTGGCTGAGATGGGAGAACCTGCCGGAAGGACAGCCGTCTTTGCAGCCCTTCACAAATCTAGGCTTTATGGGAGAGTGGCCAGATAGAAGCCACTCCTGAGAAAAAGGTACATGATAGCACGCCTGGAGTTTCCAAGAAGGGAAGTGAAAGACTGAGAGCACGAGGCAAAATGCTCTGTGGTCTGATGAGCTGAAAATGGAACTTGTTGGTATGATTGCAAAGCGCTATGTCTGGTGGAAACCGAGCACATCTCATTCACCATCTAACACCATCCCTACCATGAAGCATGGTGGTGACAGCATCATGATATGGTGATGCATTTCAGTGGTAGGGACTGGGAGACTAGTAAGGATAGAGGGGACAATGAGTTGAGCCAAATACAGGCAAATCCTTGAAGAGAACCTGCTTCAGATTGCAAAAGACTTTAGAGTGCAGCAAAGATTTACGTTCCAACAGGAGAATGACCCCAATAAGCCAAAAACCAAAGCAACAATGGAATGGCTTCAGAACAAGAACGTTAAAGTCCTTGAGTGGCCCAACGTTGAGAATCTGTGGAAATACTTGAAGATTTCTGTTCACAGTTGCTCCCCATCCAACTTGACAAAGTTTGAGCAGATCTGCAAGGAAAAATGGAAAAACTCCCCAAATCTAGATGTGCAAAGCTGATACAAACATACCCAAGAAGACTAGAAGCTGTAATTGCTGCCAAAGGCACTTTTAGGGAGTATTGACTCAGGCGGTTGGATACTTATGTAAATTACATATGTCTGTATTTCATTTTTAATTATTTTCAAACTTAAAAAAAAATCCATTTGGACATTATGGGGTATTATGTGTAGATCAGTGACAAAAAAAATCTCAATTTTAGCCATTTTAAATTCAGGCTGTAACACAACAAAATGTGAAAAAGTCAAGGGGTGTGAATACTTTCTGAAGGCACTGTGGGTGGGTTTGATGATTCTTTCAGAGGTTTGATGATTCTTTCAGAGGTTTGATGATTCTTTCAGAGCGATAGTGTAAGACAGTGATATTTTCCAGGATTGAAGGACGTCTCATTTATCAGACAAGCATCTCATCAATCCCAGTTCAGCAAAGAATGATGCAGCTGCAGTCGGCCAATCAGTCAGATGGGCTAGTTTACGACATAGTGTGGAGTCATTTCCAAAAATGGAGAGGTTTTCTAGACCATAATTTAGGTTTTTTGCATAGATGAGGAGGAACAAGACGGGGCCCAAGACAGCCTTGGGGGAATCCATCCTCCAATGGGACGAGGGAGGAGAGGGTTCCAATGACAGCAACACATTGAGTACACGAGTGAAGAAAATGAGAAATCCAGGAATGAAGGCATCCTTCATTGGTTTATGGAGCTAGTGAGCATGGCGGTTGTTGTTAAGTGCATTAGAGTAATAAATGATACCAACTGCAAAGAGAATAGCAAGAAATTAAACATTGAGACAGCCTCAGATAAGTCAGGAATTGTAAGAGGTTATTCACAGACGTTTCCACTGAGGATATAGTGGACAAGTCTATTCTGCTTCCAGCACGTGAAACCAGTTACATGAGTAGCTCTTTGTTCTTGCTATCCAAGATCCAAGATATATGGTAATTTTTTGAGGAATGTATCAAATACTCCTGTAGTCTTTTGAAAGTTTATTTTTTTTAATTCGTGAAATAATGCGAGAATGCTATCCTTTTATTTTTTTATACATAGGGTGAAGAAAATGGTTTGGAACGATTTGGGGATTGTCTGCTACTTGGGACTTGCTTATTTAAGCTATAAATACTTGCTCCCTCTGGGGACATAAGCAAGAATGGGGGGGGGGGGGGGGGGAGGTTTATGTCCATGACTTAATACTGGGTGCTACCTACCCCCTCCCCTCCGGAAGAAAAATGTGGGGCGGGGGTGGTGGTTACTTGTGCCTTCGACCTGACCTTGACAGGGCCCAAGACCTGACCTTGACGGGGCCCAAGACCTGACCTTGACGAACACGTTGTTGGAGATCGGGCAACCCTGTTTGTTTCTATGATTTTCAAATATACATACATCTGTACCTATAATAGGAAAAAAGTCTCTTTCTCTTTCTCTTTCTCTCTCTCTTTCTCTCTCTCTTTCTCTCTCTCTTTCTCTCTCTCTTTCTCTCTCTCTTTCTCTCTCTCTTTCTCTCTCTCTCTCTCTCTCTCTCTCTCTCTCTCTCTCTCTCTCTCTCTCTCTCTCTCTCTCTCTCTCTCTCTCTCGCATTTATTCTATGCATTGTCACATCTTTTAAGCTACAAACACCAAACTCGAGGTAAAATTACAACTTTGTGTGTGTGCGGGGGGGGGGGGGGGCATAGGTTATTTGGCTGTGGAATCAAGTGGGGGCTGTGGGGGAATAACTCTCTATGTAAATGTGTACCGTGTAGCGCCACCTGGTGGTGGTAGCAAATGGTATCAAAATTCCGTTTTTTACCTGGGCAATGCTGAGGTTAAAGGACTCTTCGCACGGGTAAATTAATTTTGGCAAACAGGACGACTACTTGGTTCATTAGCGATGTGACAGGTAGACTCCGCTAGTAGGTTCATACATACACATCCATATATACAAAGAGAATTGCCTTATTTAATGAATGATCGTTTTAAGGCCATGTTTCCCCGCTAGAGTTGGGGTCAGCCTTGAGGGGCCCATGACCTCATTGTTCCCTTTTTGAGGCAATGTTTTTATGGCTGGATGCCCTTCCTGACGCCAAACCTTAGCAGGGATATGGTGTACCTATTCTAAATCGGGGTACACACCGGGATCATTCATCCCAGCAGGCTGGTACTCAATTTGCCGACCTCGGAAGGATGAGCAGGCTGAGTCAACCCCCCTGGCGTTAATTCAGCGATCGACCGGGATACGAACTCAGGATCCTAGGATCCCAAGCTGGCACCCTAACTGCTAAGCCAATAACAGGCGAATTACCCTGCGCTCACGAAGCGAAAAGCGGGGTTAAGCATTCATTTAAGCCCCCGTCACACATGGGCGGATTTGTCGGCGACTACTGGCGACTGAAAAAATCGCCACCACCCACCGACAATCGTAATGAAACCGTAATGGACGGTCTTCTGTAGTCGTGATTATCCTCCCCAGGTCTGCTGCAGTCGGCAAGAGCCGCTAAGGGGCCAAATATTTTTTTAAATGTTTAAAAACGGCACGCTCAGTCGTTCTCAAAAAAAATCCGCCATGCTGTCATGATGGAACCGCCATGCTGTCGTCGGTATCCGTAATAAGACCGTAAAGCGGCCGCAACCCAGTCGCTCATAGTCTTCATCAATCGCCCCAGCATCGCCCCACCAGCTAGCACGGCAGAGATGCGAATGCCATACGGCCTTCCTGCGGCATCTTCCCGACTACGGGTCGACACTGTTGCGGCTGCATATCGACTACAGAAGAACTGTCACGTCTCCCCTGCGGCTATGGGAGACTGACGACGACAGCAGTAGGACTATTGGCGGCCGAGTTACGGCCATTGGCGACAGAGATACGACTGCCTGGCGACTGCATTATGACATACCACGATTTTCTGGCCAGGTATAAATAGGGGTGGACATTTCAGCTCACTGCAGTATGTTCTATGGTCAAGGTCTACCAAGGGTCTCTCTACCAACATCTATCATGGATGATGAACACAGGATGAAGCTGGTCCTTCTGAATGACTTGGCAGCACTGGACCAGGATATTGCTGTGAATGACCTACTGCTGGCTCACGCTGAGGAGTAGCATCAAGAAAGAGGACAACGGAGGGAGAGAAGACATTGCGTGAGGCCGTGGCTCCTGCGACGACCAGCTCTAGGGCAGTATGAGCAGCTCATGATAGAGCTCAGGGGCAAAGACGTGCAGGGCTACAAGAACTTCACCAGGATGGAGCCAGCCCTGTTTGACGAGCTGCTAGAGCGTCTCGGTCCTCGAATCGCCAAGCAGCTCACATTTTGGCGTGAACCAATAGAACCAGGTCTGAGACTGGCAATCACCCTGAGGTACCTTGCGTCAGGGGATAGCTACATGTCGCTGCAGTACAACTTCCGAGTGGCCCACAACACCATCGCCCTCATTGTACGGGATGTCTGCCAGGCCATCGTCGATGAATACCTGGAGGAGGTCGTCAACACTCCCTCTACACCAGAAGAGTGGAAGACAGTAGCTGAGCAATTTGGACTGAGGTGGCAGATGCACCATGCCCTAGGAGCACTCGATGGCAAACACATCCGCATCAAAGCACCGAAGAAGTCTGGGTCCGTTTTTTTCAACTACAAGAAGTTCTACTCCATAATCCTGATGGGGCTGGTTGATGCCAACTACCAGTTCATCTGGGTGAACATGGGAGCGAACGGATCGTCATCAGATGCCCAGATCTGGAATCAGTGTGATCTGAAGTTGGCTGTTGAAGATCACGCCATCGGCTTGCCAGAACCAGACCCTCTGCCTCATGATGCCCGAGACATGCCGTACTTCATCATCGGCGATGAGGACTTTGCGCTGAAGACCTGGATGATGAAGCCATATGGCAGGAGGAACTTGGACCACCAGGAAAGGATCTTCAACTACCGCTTGTCTAGAGCAAGGCGCATCGTGGAAAACGCTTTTGGGATCCTATCCAACCGGTTCCGCTGTCTACTCACAACCATGGCCCAGACACCAGAGACAATCGATAGTATCATCCTGGCCACCGTTTGTCTCCACAACCTTATGCGTCTGCAATATCCAGCTCAGCAGAACGAGGTGATGGACCATGAAGACAATGACCACAACGTCATCCCAGGCTCCTGGAGGGAAGGTACGCAGCTGGCCGACATGGAAGAATGGGGGGTTAGAGGGAACGTGCACACCCGTGTAGCCAAGGACCAGAGGAACTACCTCAAGACCTACTACAACTCCCCTGCCGGCTCCATTCCATGGCAAGACAGGATGGTGTGAGGGTCTCCGTGGAGTGAGGTCCTGTGGTGCCGACAAGGATATGGTTTTATTGTTTGGACTTAGGACTTTTGGGAACTTTATTTTTGGGACTTTGGAAACTTTATTTATGGGACTTGGGACCAGTGGAAATAATTTGTTGGACTTTATTTCCATTCTCTCTCCCTGCAGCAAAGTTTGATTATTACATTACAATGATACATCTTTATTAACTTTCTTATTGTACATCAAACATCTTTATGCTTCATGTCATACATCATTGAAATGAATAAAGTGAAATGTAAAATAGAGAAATAAAGATTTTTTTAAAAAAAATGCAAAATAGAAACACTGTAACAAGTACTGAAACAGCAAGCTACTCTTGTAAGTGGGGGAGGAGAGGGGTTAAAATGAAAATGAAACTAGAACGACACTCTTCCATGTTACGCCAGACATCGACCGATATGCCTCCGCCCACATTGTTACATCATTATACAATATACATACTTGTACCATGTTTGATATAAATCCCTTCAGCTGTTCTCAACTATCACATTTTTACCTGACATGACCTCTGAACTTTGACACCCAAATCTAATCAGTTCACTTTTGCATCTTTTGCATTTTGTGGTCAAAATCCCAAACTTGGTACAAGTATATATTATGATGTTGTGGCGGACACGATGGCTCGCTGGCGCGGTGACATCAATCCGCGCACCAAGAGGGTGTCGGCCATGCCCGAGGGGTAGGCGAGGCCTCGGGATATACACGGGGTGCGCAGCCCCGAGCACGTCAGTGCTATAGTTGAGCATTGGAATAAAGACTCTTTTTGGTTACCCGCGTTGTTGCTTATCTTCTTGGCAAACAAGTCGTGCACATAGCACCGCACTTCACTGGTGACCTCGACGCTGGTTCAGCCGCCGCTGACAAACAGAACGCGCCATGTCAAACAACGCGGTTGCGGTGAAGCTCCCTGAGTTTTGGGAAGCTCAGGCCGAGGTATGGTTCGTGCAGGCCGAGGCACAGTTCCAACTTCGAGGCATAACGGCGGATGAGACGCGTTATTACCACGTCATCGCCGCCCTCGGGCCCGGCACAGCCGCCCGAGTCGTGTCCGTCCTGCGGAACCAACCGGCCGACCACAGGTACGAGGCGCTCAAGCGTCTCCTCATCGCCACGTTCAGCCTCACGGAGTGCGAATGGGCCGACCGCCTCCTGGACCTTCCCAAACTCGGCGACACACGACCATCGGTCTGGATGGACTACATGCTGTCGCTGCTGGATGACAAAGCCCCGGATTTTTTATTCCGGGCGCTCTTTCTACGCCAGCTACCGGCACAGGTACGCCTCGCATTGGCCGGTTCCAAAATAAAGGAACCCCATGGCTCTGGCCGTCCAGGCCGACAAGTTTTTCGCGGCTTGTGACACGCGGGCGAGAGTCGGTGCGGCCGTCGCGGATCCCGAGGCTGATGCTGCTGCACACCTCGTGGATCCCGAGGCTGATGCCGATGCACACCTCGTGGCCGCCGCCATACCCCGTCCACCACCACCGCGAAAGCCGCGGCCTCTGCCTCCACCGCAAACCTGGTGCCGTTTCCACGCCAGGTTTGGCCACAAGGCTAGGAATTGTTGCCCGCCGTGCTCGTTTGGCAAGTCGGGAAACGCCCGGGCCGGCGCTCGGTAGCGGCTTTGAGCGTCGGCCTTTCCGGCAGCCTCCTTTTTGTCACGGACACCTTGTCCGGGCGTTGCTTCCTCTGCGACACAGGCACACAGGTGAGCGTTATCCCCGCCTCCACGTCCGACAAGCGAACCGCGGGCCGGGGCCCCGCATTGCTTGCAGCCAAAGGTACACCCATACGCACATTCTGGAAGCACTGCCTCTCCCTGCGGTTCGGAGGGCAACGCTTTCAATGGACGTTCGTAACCGCCAGCGTGCCCATGGCATTGCTCGGTGCGGACTTCCTATGTGCAAATGGGTTGTTGGTGGATGTGAAGCACAGACGCCTCGTCCAGGCCGAAACGTTCAGCTCGCTTGCTTGTGCGCTGAGCAGTTCGTTGGGCAGCTCCCTGAGCGGCTCGCCAAGCAGCTTGCTGAGCGGTTCGGTCCCGGCGAGGTTGGTCTGTACGCTTCCGGCAGCGGACGAGTTCACCCGCCTCCTCGCCAGCTTCCCGGCCCTCACGCGGCCCACCTTCTCGGCGGTGGCCGTCAAGCACGGGGTGGAACATCACATCCCCACCGTCGGGCCACCGGTCTACGCCCGGGCATGCCGCCTCGGGCCGACGAAGCTCGCGGTGTCGAAGGCGGAGTTCGCTACGCTGGAGCGGCTGGGCATCGTATGGCGCTCCAAGAGCGCTTTGGCGTCGCCACTGCACATCGTGCCGAAGCCCGGCGGGGGATGGCGGCCATGCGGAGACTACCGCCGCCTCAACGATGCCACCACTCCCAACCGCTACCCGGTCCCTCACATTCAGGACTTTTCTGCCCGGTTGGCGAAAATGTCCTTCTTTTCTAAGGTGGACCTCATCCGCGGATACCACCAGGTCCCCGTCAGGCCGGAGGACATACCGAAGACGGCCGTCATTACACCATTCGGCCTCTTCGAGTTTCTTCGGATGCCCTTCGGGTTGAAGAATGCGGCTCAGGCGTTCCAACGGTTGATGGACAGCGTCTTGTGCGACTTGGATTGCGTTTACTTCTACCTGGACGACATGCTCGTCGCAAGCGCGTCCTGCGAAGAGCACCTCCGCCACCTCCACACGCTCTTCGAACGCCTGGGCCAGCATGGCTGATTGTAAACCCCGCCAAGTGCCGGTTCGGCGTCGCCGAAATCGACTTTTTGGGGCACCGTGTCACCAGGCACGGGGCCACCCACTTACCGGCAAAGGTGGAGGCGGTCAAGGGGTTTCCGCGCCCCCGCACGATCAGGGGGCTCCAGGAGTTCCTGGGCATGGTGAACTTTTACCACCGTTTCCTGCCCCTCGTCTCCCAGCTCCTGCGCCCCTTGCACGAGGCCCTCCGGGGGAAGCCGGGCAAAGGTGACGTTGTTTGGACCGAGCAGATGGACGCGGCGTTCGCGGGCGCGAAGCTCGCCTTGGCTAATGCCACCATGCTCGCGCACCCGGCGCTCGATGCACCGATCGCCCTCACCACCGACGCGTCGAACTACGCGGTGGGCGCGGTGCACGAGCAATGGGTGCGTGGTGCTTGGCAACCGCTGGCGTTTTTCAGCCGGCAGCTTCGCCCACACGAACGCCGGTACAGCACCTTCGACCGTGAATTGCTCGGGCTCCACCTGGCGGTCCGGCACTTCCTCCATCTGCTGGAGGGCCGTTCGTTCATGGCCTTCATCGACCACAAGCCCCTGGTATTCGCGATGGCCAAGGTCGCCGAGCCATGGTCGGCCCGGCAGCAGCATCACCTCTCGGCCGTGTCCGAGTACACGACGGACATCCGGCACGTCGCGGGAAAGGACAACCCGGTGGCGGATTGCCTTTCCCGGTCCGTCGCCCACGCGGTCCACCTCGGGATCGACTATGCCCGGATGGCGGTGGACCAGACCACCGACCCCGATGTCCAGGCTTTGCGGACCGCCGTCACGGGCCTCCGCGTCACCGAGGTGCTGTTCGACGGCGCGGGCACGGCCCTCTTGTGCGACGTCTCCCTCGGCGGCCTCGCCCCATCGTGCCCGCGGGCTGGCAGCGCCGGGTTTTTGACGCCATCCACGGCCTGTCCCACCAGGGCACGAAGGCCTCCCAGAGGCTGGTCGCCGACAAGTTCGTCTGGCATGGCCTCCGGAAGGCCGTCCGCGATTGGACCAGGACGTGCCTCGCGTGCCAGTGCGCGAAGGTGCACCGCCACACCCAGGCCCCGTTGGCCCCGTTCACGGTGCCCGAACGTCAGTTCGACCACGTTCACGTGGACTTGGTGGGACCTCTGCCCCCCTCGCGGGGTTTCACCCACGTCCTCACCATGGTGGACCGCACCACCCGGTGGCCGGAGGTCGTGCCTTTGGCGGCGACGACGGCGGCGGACATCGCGCAGGCGTTCATCGCCAACTGGGTTGCCCGGTTCGGCGCCCCCTCGGACATCTCGTCCGACCGCGGCCCTCAGTTCACCTCGGAGCTCTTGGGGGCGGTCGCGCGGGGGCTCGGCATCCAGCTGCACCGCACCACGGCCTACCACCCCCAGGCCAACGGCCTGTGCGAGCGCTTCCACCGCTCCTTGAAGGCCCTGCTCCGGGCCACCCTCCGCGACGGTGGCTGGGTCGACAGGCTCCCTGGGTCCTGCTGGGCCTCCGGACGGCGCCCAAGGACGACCTGCACGCATCTGTGGCGGAGTTGGTCTTCGGACAACCGCTGCGGGTGCCGGGCGAGTTCCTCCCCGACTCCACGGCACCATGGTCCGCGGCGAAGCAGCGCTCCGCACTGCAGGAGACCGCCCGGAGGTTCGCCCCGGTGCCGACGGCGCACCACGGGTGCCCGCCAATGCATGTCGCCCCGGAGCTTCGCACGGCGGAGTACATGTTCATCCGCCACTATGCCCACCGGACACCGCTGCGGCCCCCGTATGACGGGCCCTTCCGCGTGCTGGAGACCGGGGCAAAACACTTCACCCTCGACATCGGCGGTACTCCTGACCGCGTTTCCGTGGACCGCCTCAAGCCGGCCCACCTCGATGTGGACCACCCCCCGCCAGTGGCTCGGCCCTCACGTCGGGGCTGCCCCCGGGCAGGCGGACCTCCGGCACCGCCCAGCCCCGCCAGCACGCCCCCCCCCCCCCCGTCCTGCACCCATCCCAGCTGCCGCCGGAGGCATCCCAGATGACATCCCGGCATCCCAGATGCCACCAGCCGCCAGAAGGCACTTCGGCCGGGTCATCCGTTTGCCCCGCAAACTGACCCTTCAGGTGCGCGGGAATTCTGGGGGGGGGGGGTGCGTGTGGCGGACACGATGGCTCGCTGGCGCGGTGACATCATTCCGCGCACCAAGAGGGTGTCGGCCATGCCCGAGGGGTAGGCGTGGCCTCGGGATATACACGGGGCGCGCAGCCCCGAGCACGTCAGTGCTATAGTTGAGCTTTGGAATAAAGACTCTTTTTGGTTACCCACGTTGTTGCTTATCTTCTTGGCAAACAAGTCGTGCGCATAGCACCGCACTTCAATGTTACTGAATTACCTCACGGGTTATTCCTAAGAATTAACTACTACGCCATTATAGCCGGCGAAGCCGGTGTTGTCAATAAACGCGTACGTATTATAGCCGGCGAAGCCGGTGTTGTCAATAAATGCGTACGTATTATGTCGAAAACCTGATTATGCCTTGGCTTGAGAATTCCGAAGTGCAATGGAGGCCGCCATCTTGAGGATGCGGAAGTATGCATAACAAATTTAAAACGTTCAATAGGAGTTTATTTCACCCGTCATTATTTGATTCACCATCTTATGCACCTCTAATTTATTATTAAAATACTTTAAGACCAACCTCTGTCCGCACGGGCCTGGTTATCTTCAACAAAACGCGTCACCAAACACCGGACCCAATGAGAGTTGAGCATTTGAAAAAATATTTCTAAAACCAAATCACGCAATGGAGGCCGCCATCGACCGGATGCGGAAGTTTGCATAAAACAATTGCGAAAAAGTTCAATAGGAGTTTGTTTCACCCATCGTTCTTTGATTCACAATCTAATGAACCTCTAATTTGTAATTAAAATACGTTAAGACCAACCTCGTTATCTTCAACGAAAATCGTCACCAAACACCAGAACCAATGAGATTCGAGCATTTGAAAAAATATTTTTAAAAAGCTTATTACGCATTTCGGACGCTGAAAACGGCGTCAAATATTCTAAAATTGACGAAGAATGATTTTTTTAGAAATCTCGCGGCCGTCGGGGATAGTTTTTCACGGCCAGAAATACAGTATAAGCGGTTTACATATTTAGTTTAGAAATACGGATAGTTTTTCACGGCCGGAAATATCCGAAGTTGAGACGGAATTCACCGAATTAATCAAGAAGTAAATTTTATCAATTTTAATCTCATCCAGAATGCAAATTGTGTCATTTTAGGTCTGAATTTTCGAAATTTTGTGAGCTGACCAATCAGCGATCAGCTTAGGTCAGCCAATCAGCGCCCTCGACACAGGACATCTTACCAGGGCGTCGTCTGCGACGCCGGGAACGAGGTTGGTGCAAAACAACCGAATCACGCGTTGGCATATGCTGCTCAAAATAGTTCTCATCATATGCTCAAATTTCCTAAGCTAAATCGTCATTGCTTTGGGCACTGTGAAACGTATCGAGTCACTCGCTTACTGCACAGCGAAAAAGTACGAGCACTTGAACAACGTGTTTTTCGACTCGATTCTGCAAAACGCCCGCCATGTCACTCGGTCAAAGCCAAAACGAGGAACAATGTTTCGCCTCCATTCTTCATCGCCACACTGACCTATCAAATGTGGCATGAAGGGCGACGTTTATGCTTAACCACGACATAAATGTACCCAAGTCTTGGGTACCCAAGCTAATTCGTGAGAAAGTGTCATGTGACTCCTGCTCATTCACCAGGTTACAATCTACACTGTTTCAATTACCAGTTTAAGTCTACACTTTAACTGTACACTGCTAAATTTCTCTAAAGCGTGTAAAGACCGTTGAGTGCTCGCACCAGCATATATGTGTTGTTGAGGATGTTCAAGAGTACTTACAGGTCACTATCAGCGTCTATCACCTTCTTTTCGCGATAAAAAACAATGTTCTCACGAAACGTAATTGGAAAGTAAACCACTCTGGGCCATTCTCGAAATTTTTCTCTTCTTTAGTGGTAGACCTGAAAAGCCGAATTAGGCTTCAATCCCATGCTCCCATGCTCAGTAGGTTTGTCTGATTTATGATGTTGTCCTGCACCTACCGGTATAAGCGGTTTACATAAAGAAACAAAGCTCGGTTTGATTAACGACAGTCACACATTGCCGTTGAATCGGCGCTATCGTCTGATCTGTCGGCACTGATCTTACTGCAAGCTAACTTCTTCTGGTGGAGGAAGCCACAGTGCCCGGAGAGAACCAGTCCTGACAGCGACTGAAGTTAGAAGACTACACACATACTGTGAAAACGTATGTTAAGACCAGTTAAAATTTCTTAAAATAGGCCCTAAGCTAGCACATCGTATAGTTACTTCCTTAAGCTTCTTGTGACATTTATTGTATGTACGTATTGGGGAGGACTGTCTGCTCTTCTCTTTTACCAAGTCTTACCAGGTACGGTACCTACTACACCTACCTACTTCCAACTACCTAACCTACTGATGCCATAGTGATGTGTAAAATAGTGGCAAGAGGCTTTGGCTTCGCCGGCTCATTGCGGCTTTGCAGTCGGTACTAGTATGTTAATATTGTTACAGCTGCTAGTAAAGTGATGTAGGCATGCACCATCGGTATTGCGCATGCGCGGACGGCTCTTGTCTTGCCCGTGTTGGTCCGATGTTGCATCGTCATCCAAAAGTGTGACGATTAAAAGCTGATGTTATAACAAAGCCTGAACCTGTTTGGGTTGAAAGTTCGCTCCGAAGGAAGAAAAGGCGTTTAAAGGATTGACACGTATCGCGAAGGTCTCGGGCGTCTTTTCTTTATATGCTAAATACGTCAGGAAGAGGAAGAAGAAGAGGAACCATTTATTTGTGAATTCAGAGCTTAAGGTTGCAGATACATTTGGGGCACAGAGACGGGTGATTCCAACTCTTGGCCATCCTGCAAGCCCCTGCAAAATATATGGATAGGAGAAGTTTTTCTTTGCAATCAAACAGAACAGGAAAGAAGAAATTTGGAAAGAACAAAGAAGGATTAAAAGAGGGCTGATTAAAATGGAGGTATGCCATACACGACGGGATTCTGCGATGTTTTAAGGTTAAATCAATCCTGTCTGACTGCATGCTTATTCTGACATGTTGGACGAATGAAAAAAAAAAACGATGACGTAATATAATCTTCCTTTTGGGCACAGAGAAAGACAGAATTATGAGAAAACGGACACAATACGCTTATCACACAAGGGGAACATGTTTGATGCGCCGCACTCGATGGGTACAAAATGGCATCAAATTGCCAGTTGTCCCTTCCTCGAGTGTACGGGACCCTAACTATAGTTGTCCCTCACTGGTACAACACAGACACCTCTTTGACACTGTTGGATACTTGTGTTCCACCAGTCATTTCACTTGATGAGGGATCAAGGCTACATACAACCTTAACAACAACAAAAAAAACATAGGGGTAAATACCCCTGGCGCTCACCTGGTAGAATAAACAGTATACTGCACTGACTACAGGTATTTTAAACCAATTCCAATACTTGCTAGAAGACAGGGCAGCATGTAGAATCATACTAACATATTCATAAGACTTTAAACAAACAAACAAAAAAAATGCTTATTTTGGGGGGCAACACCCCCCCAACACCCTGTGTACCTCCTCAGACCCCAATTTTTCCAATGCCTTGAATAAACATTGGTACATCACGGATGATGAAGGTTGTGGAGAAGTTTCATCAAAACTGTGTGTGTAGGTTCTAAGAAAAAAAATCAAATACCTATTTTTGGGAGCAAGCCCCCCATAGACCACTTTAGACCCCGATTTTTTTTTAAATTCCAGGAACAAACTTTGGTACATCACGGGTGATGAAGGTTGTGGTCAAGTTTCATCGAAATCGTATGTGTAGTTTCAGAGGAAAAAGCAAATATCTATTTTGGAGGGTCAAAGCTGGATTCACTTTGACCCCCGGTAAACCCCCTTACACCCCGACTTTTTTAATGCCTTGAACAAACTTTAGTCACAACACAACAAATATAATTTGTGCCACATTTTGTCGCAATCCCATCAGCGGTTTTGGAGAAAAGGTTTCAAGTGTTTACGGACGACGCGCCATCGCATGAGCTCCCCTGTACTTAGTTCCAGGTGAGCTAACTAGAGAGTTCATAGAACTTCTTACCCTGCGTAGTCTTGAGAAAAATGACATGGGAAGGGTCTTTTCTACTCTTACTTTGCATATCCGAGCACAATCTATGAATCTCGATATTCCCCAATGCTGAGGCATGAGCAGCAAATTTCATTGGTCGAGATGTGTTAAAAATTTATCCAAGTACTGCTAAACTGAACGATTTTGGAAGTGGAAAAAAGACGATTTGTGTTCGGTGTTCCTATGTTCAAGCATGTAATTAAATTTAAATAAAATAGAGCTTTTAAGGGCTGTGTGAAAAACTTTGTGTAGGTTTACTATCATTAATGCTCCACCTTATTTAACACTTTAAATTAGTTAGTCTTTGTCCCTGTTGTTTGCGTCTGTTATGACGTCACTAAACACAGTAAGTTTCCCGTTTGGAATGATTTTCAATTTTGTTTGAATGCCAGACAGGCAAGACAGACTAAAACAATTACCTTACTTCTCTGTGCGCATGTGCGCTCGGGTTGAGATTCCACACAATTGACCAATTTCAGAGATAAAGTGATTAAAGTGATAAAGAGATAAAGTGATAAGATAAAGTGAGTTAGAGATAAAACTGCAGATTCCTGTTCTGATCCCTGTTCAAAATATAACATTAAATTGAAATGAAGTTGTTCCTCGATCACAGACTGACATCTGTAGATAGCAAACCGACAGACATGGGTGAAAAATAACCTCAGCCTACCTTCGGTGGCAAAGGTAACAACCACCATCACCACCATTGGACACCAGAATTGTATAGAAAGTAAAAACGATGAGAGGAGGTCTTGCCAGCAGATACAAATTGGCAGACAGAAAGAAACCCGTGTGAAAGAGGTAATTGCATATCAAGACAGCCAAGTTTCCATGGGAATGCCAAAGATAGACTTTGGATCAAAATTCTTGGGAATCTGTATGGGCTAGCCGCAAGTGCATTCGGATTATCTGTGTGAAGACAGATTACAACAGTAGGAACGCATGATAGGGCAGGTTTTGCTGAAGGAGACCGACACATACGCCCCGATATTCCGCCGAATTAAGAACCAATCGCTGAAGAGGACCAAAACCCAAAAAATTAACTTAATCTGTTATTTAATGAAATAATAATTTAATTAACAAAAAAGATCACTTAATCATCTTTTTGGTGAAAAGACCTTGAATGTAAGTTACGACCTCGTTGTCAATACCAGATTTT
This sequence comes from Myxine glutinosa, assembly GCF_964187855.1. Classification (NCBI taxonomy): domain Eukaryota; kingdom Metazoa; phylum Chordata; class Myxini; order Myxiniformes; family Myxinidae; genus Myxine; species Myxine glutinosa. The sequence goes on along the minus strand of NC_136261.1, from coordinate 288,901,193 downwards.
TAAAAGGCATATAAGGCATGAAAAGACTTTCCAAATTAAAGTGATTAATGTAGAATTGCATGTATAGGTTTTATAGAATTAGCCAAACACTAATGGGCTTGGATTTTGATGGGAGAGGTTTTAGAGAAATTACTCGGAGAGGTATTTTGTTGCATTACATATAAGGTGCTTATAGGTACTGGTCATATAACGCCCCAAAAACACATTTAACAAAAGAGCCACAGAATGGGGAAAGGTTTCCCAGGAGTTAGCAATTGTGTTCAGGCATTAATATTCCATGTTATTTGTGCAGCGGAGCTGGCAGATCATAATGATGACGGATGATGCATTGTTCAATGCAATCCCAAAGTTTGTCATTTGGAATGAGATCTGGGGAAATGGAGGAAGATTCCAGACATATCGGTTATACTCTTCAAATCATACAAGCCCACCATGTGTTGTTATGTTGTTGATTTACATGCTATTCAACATCGTACCTCCCCATGAGCCAGAGTTAGAGTTTATTTTATTCACCTGCTTACTCCTAATCCAATCATCTCCTGGCCCAGACTTATCTGCACGACAGCTGGTGGGCGTGACCCATGCGTGACGTCACCACTGACAAACAAAGCCACTGATGCTGTGTTCTGCACGATAGAACAATGCCTAAGGTTTTGCGGAATTTCACTTCGGATTTGCGAAACCATTATTAAATCATGGTTTATTATTGTGCTGTCGATTGCAATACTACTAGCTATTGCAGCAAAAGTTTTTATCATCTCCCGAAAAACACAACTCTTTGACAGGACTGGATATTGCTCGTGTTAAATGTGATTGATGGAGTCCAGGTTGGTTGGGGAAAGATACCGGAGAATACAAGATGTTGGCCGAGGCCACCACTCGAAAAATGTTCAAAATCCACATGTTGAATCTGTTCACTTGGCTTGAGTTTTGAGATCATAACCAAATCGTTTTCACCGACTCCTGAAAAAGCTCTAGGCCTAAGTGAATTGAATGTTCTGCATCAGACATCTTTGTAGATGGAAATAAATGAATTTCCTTTCAGCTCGAAATAAGGGAATTAACATCTCTCCATGAGCACATTCATATCTATCGAAGGTGTTGTTACGTTTGTGGGGGTAGATGATGAAATACCCTAGTACAGATAGGACTGTATAGCATGGACCGTGGATGTGTCGGAGACATCTCGATGTATTAAGTAGGGAAACTGGATCTTAATTTGTTTACGTGTCTTCACACAAGGGGTGAAGCTATGGTAATTAGATAGGGGTTAAGATTACTTTCCCCCAGTATGTGATTGCCCTCGGTGGTTTTTCCCTACCTTTTTTACAATTACAACAAGGCCGGCCATAAAACCATCCATCAACAACAACAATAACTAGAACGGCATTCAGTAGAGAGAAAAACTCCACCTGGTTGGCCATATCACTCAATGGTGAAGAATCACTTGAAAATTCTAGTAGCCGGATCCGAATCCGGAACTTCACCAAAATCTAATCATTTCATCCTTGTCACATACGCTACATGTTTGCCAAATTTCATCCGAATCCGTCTGCAACTTTTTGAGATATCTTATTCACAAACGGACAAACAGACAAACAGACAGACATGGGTGAAAACATAACACCCATCCACCTTTTCTGGCAGAGGTATCAACAGCCGTTCCCTGCAAGCAGGCAGAGTGGTTAGGCAACTAAACCCCGCCTCCAAAGGATCATAACCGGCAGGCCACACCCGCCACAGCCCTCTCCCTTCCACAGATCTCCCGATGTCTCTATTATACACGGTTGTGCTTCCCTCTCTCTCTCCCTCTTGTCTCCAGCTCCCTTTATTATATGTTATATGTGTTAGCTCTTACACGAGACTCGACTTCGTAAACCAAAAAAAAAAAAATCTGGCTTCTTCTGTCTCCTTTCTGGTTTTGTACTCTCTGCCCTCTCCGTGCGTTGTCTCCTCCCACTCCCCATGTTTCTATATGGTGCATGCGGTCCTCCAGCAACCTCTTCAAGAGAAACTACCAAAATCCAGGATCACTGCAACCAAATCCAGAACTACCAAATTCCTCTTATTTCCTGCCTGCAGAGCAAACTTCTACATCCTCCTCAATCTCATTCTTCCCTCTAGGTTTTCAAACCAGCTGTTCATTACCATCTCAGATCACCCCCAATCCAAAACCATGATATTGTCTGCACTCGTTAACCTCCCCTAAATTTTGCTTCTCTATCCATCTTGTCCACACACTGCATTGTCCCCTACACCTCATACTTACCCACACATCCCTTGTTTTTCCATTTCTGTTTATTTTATCCCACGACCTTGCTGTTGGCATTTCCCTCTTCTTTTCCTGCTGTTGCTTTTGTTATGTTGCCATCTTATCCGTTTTGTATTCGAATTATTTCATGATCCTTGACTATATACATGTACAGTATATATAATTTCAAAACACACCTGGTCACAAGTGTGCCTTACTGACCGGGTCTTCAGTCGAGGTCCTCAGCATCATCCCATTTACTGTAGGCCCTTCAACCTCGATACGGTCAGCTAAGGTGGGCCAGCAGGGGCACATACGCCTCCACATGCAGCAGCTACACCCGGATGCGTACATACCCCCACCCCCAGCCAGTGAGAACACAGAATACAACAACAAAACCGCCTCCACTCCCAGAATTCCCAGCCACTAATCTACTCACTCACACACCAAAAAACCCCCCCAAAAAACAACCGACCACCTACCCTTACAACATGCACCACTCAAACAAAAACACATTCATGCAAAACCACACCCACTCCTGCAACACTGGTTCAGGTCAGAATTGAGATCCGGCCTATAATTTTGATACAAAACATAAACTGTGCAGCCAGGTGGAGGTATGCGCTCTACCGAGTGCCCTTCTAGTTTTGTGTCTTGTTTACCCTCTTCCCTGTATTTTTTTTTACAAAATGAATCCTTTAAAAGGTAAGAAAATGTGTTTGAGGCATCTGTCTGTTTTTCGTGTGTGTTTGTTATAAATTTCGGCCAAATTGAATGATTTATTGGGGAACCGTGAAGTTGTCCAATTTATTGAACGTAGTGCCATCAAAGACCGTTTGGGCCATCTCCGGGATGAACAGTCCGAGAGCTGAGGGTCCTGTCTTGATGGAGCTGCAGACGTAACAATATATTGTCACGTTCCTGGTGATTAAAATCTTTCCAAGGAATGGATAGCCGAACAAGCTGTTACTCTAAAGTGTTCAGTTCCAAATATATGGCGGAGTTAATACACAGGGGGGTGAGGAAGGTAGGGGGGAGGAGGAAGGAAGGAAGGAAGGAAGGAATAGGAGGAGGAGGAGGAGGAGGAGCAGGAGGAGGAGAAGGATGATGAAGAGCGTTTACCTGCATGGACCCCACCGGCAGTCCTCAAACCTGCGGAAAATAACTCAAACCGAGGCGTGATTAAAATGTACAAAAAATGCCAACTTTATTAAACGGTATGCCAGTAATACAAAATAAAATGCGCGATAATAAATAATGTTCCTAAATTGGACGTCCCCACAGACAGACATGAACACAGATGAAGGATAAAATAAATGCAATCAAAAATAATAGGTGTGCGGTTGGCACTTATCTGCGAGCGGCTTGAACCTCGTCAGGAATCGTCCGCCCTTGACGGGAAACGCACGCCGGTTGGCGCGAACTCGTGCACGGGAATTAGGCCTCGCTGAGCCCTCATTCGCCTTACTGTGCGGTCCGCCCAGGTCCCGCTGCCTCCTTGGTTTGCTCGGCACGGACCCCAGGAGCTGCGACCGCCTCGCCACACGATCGGCGCCAATCCCATGTCATTTGTTAATTGCTCTATCGAATGTTTTCATGCTCGTGAAGAAAACCAACCCAAGAATAAAGCGAATAACTCAACAAGCAACCGCTCGCGATGCATCCACAGCGAGAAGGGCCACAAGAAGAACAACCATGAGAAGACCAAAATGTCTGCCGCTTCAATTGTGCCAAACTCAGAGCCAGAGAGTCCAGAGAAGAGTAATAAGCGACCTTTCGCTATCAAAACCAGGATGAGAAAGCACAAGCGGGGAACGGGAAATGTCGGTCAGAGCGTTCTTTTAACGTCCAGGCTGTGACGTCATCTGTCTTCGGGGCGTGGTAAATCACGACTTCGGGGCATGGCCTCAGCCTGCCCATTCTATGTGTGCCTCCCAAGTCGAGGTTGTCAGCGGTAGGGCTCAATGTCCTGGCTTCCGGTAGGTTATATTATTAATTAGTGCCATTAAATGTGTGATTCTAACGTGTCTAATGCGGTGCCATAAGGGACATAGGGACAAATCACAGAGGGAACATACAAGGAATTAATTAACCCTTATTCCCAAAGCCAGTTAACATGTCCCACTCCTCATAATGGGGACGAAGATACACCTTAATCCAAACACATGGTCTACCGGATCCCTACTAATTACATGGTGGTTCTTCTTCTTCATGACAACCGGAGCACACTAATCTATACAAATCTACCTGGTCTAATGTTGTAATCACTGCCTACCCAAGACAAACGTAACAATCTTACTATAATTCACTAAATGTCCGTCTGTCTGTCTGTCCGTCCTTCCGTTCCCAGGTACCGCAAAAACGGCTGAACCGATCGCAACGAAATTTTGGGTGGGTAATCCTGGGACCTCCTGGAGTAAAATAGGCTATATTGTTTTTCCAATTTCAGCTTTGGCAATCCAGCATTTTCAGGTTTGGTCTCCCGCCTCACGTTATTTTCCCACACCTCTGGATACGTTTCGTTTTCTTTCGACCTTACTGGTTGACGTGAAACGCAATCGGTGGATAACTCATGACACCCAGGAATATATCGTGCTTGTCGACTCCGTTCACATCACTTTGGGGTACACTTGACATTTTACCTCTGGGTACACTGACACGATATCGTAAGCCTTATTCATATCCACGAAACGCCTCCACATTACCTCAGTGTAATTCGAACTGTGAACACAGCGAATATTGGGGAGTCCATTGATCGTGTTCAAGGGATGACACTATATCGTAAGCCTTATTCATATAATATTATAATCATTATCTCTCTATAATGCAAGCAATCTCGGTGTGTCTGTGTGTCTGTCTGTGTGTGTGTATGTCTGTGACCGCTGTTTCTCGACAACCACTGGTCCGATCTAAGTGAAACTTGCCAGGTATATTGCTGGGGACCTGAGGATGTGCCTTTTCAAGGCTTGCTATTAATCGGACAAGTGGTTACCAAGTTATGGCCATTTATTTAGCAAACACATACGTTTTGTACGTGAACGAAGGAACAGCGAAGGACGAGAGCGAAGGAAAGGCAAAGAACGAGAGCGAAGACCGAAGGAATGATGAAAGTTTTAATTTTTCTTTGCACGTACAAAGCCCGCGTGTGTTTGTTGTTTCTGCCTCGCAGTTTGAAAAATTGAAGAATTGGCCATTAAAACTAATTTGCGATTAATCGTAACTACGATATGCGAACTTCCGGACAGTGAGGACTTTTTTTTTTTTTTTCTTTCTTCTTTTCTTTTTTTTTTTTTTTTTTTTTTTGTATACAACATCGAGGCTCGTGAAAGAGCGAATAACTTCCGGACTTAGGGATAGTGACGACTTACTGTTTCGATTGTATCTTACTACTATCTTATCTATCTTATCTATCTTATACTTACTGTCTATATACTTAGTCTATATTATAGATTGATTGTAGTTGAATACAATGCCCCAATCCATTCGTCGTTTACGACAGCGAGGGAATGAAACTGCGCGTCGTGCACGCGCAATGGAATCTGACGAAGCACACACTGCTCGCCTGACACGCGACGCGACGCGCGTGACAAGGCGTCGTGCAGCTGAAATGGCTGCAGAACGAGCTGCTCGCTTGGCAGACAACACTGGATGCGTGACAAGGCGTCGTGCAGACGAAACGGATGAAGAACGAGCTGCTCGCTTGGCAGACAACACTGAACGCGAGGCAAGGCATCATGCAGAAGAAACGGATGAATGGATGAGAACACACGTATGGGCACGCACTAGTAATAGAGCAAATGTATATTATGGTTATGTCGTTATGTATGTTTGTTTATATGCGACGCAAATGCCTTCTTCTTCTTCAAATAAAATTAACACCCTCTTAATTAACCCCATTAATTACGTTTAGACTGCTGAGACCCCTCAGACCTTTGATTACCCTTTAATTACCCTTTAATTACCCCAAGACCCTTAAGACTACCAAGACCCCTGAAGACCCAAAATACCCTTAAAGACCCTGAAGACATGTAACGTCGCGATTCGTCGCAAGATAGCGGTAGAGAGCCGTGCTGATGGCGAAAGTGCTTTTTACAGACCTGAAGACCCAAAACACCCCAAAGACCAAAAATACTCTTGAAGGCCCAGACTCTCAAAAAGACCCTCAAAACCCAAGTGGACCCAAAGACCTAAAATACCCAAAAGACCCCGAAGACGAAAAACACCCTGAAGACCCAAAACACCCCGAAGACCCAAAACACCCCGAAGACCCAAAACACCCCGAAGACCCAAAACACCCCAAAGACCCAAAACACCCCAAAGACCCAAAACACCCCAAAGACCCCAAAAACACCCCGAAGACCCAAAACACCCCGAAGACCCAAAAGACCCCGAAGACCCAAAAGACCCGAAGACCCAAAACACCCTGAAGATCGAAAACACCCTGAGGACTACAAAGACCCTTAAAGAGCCAAAATACCCCAAAGACCCAAAACAACCCAAAGACCCAAAACACCCAGAAGACCCAACATACCCCAAAGCCCCAAAAGACCCCAAAGAGCCAAAACACCCTGAAGACTACAAAGACCCTTAAAGACCTTGAAGACCCAAAAGTCCCTGAAGACCCAAAACACCACGAAGACCCAGAAGACCCAAAAGACCCCGAAGACCCAGAAGACCCAAAATACCTTGAAGACCCAAAAGACCCCGAAGACCCAAAACATTTTGAAGACCCAAAACACTCAGAAGACCACAAAGACCCTTAAAGACCCTGAAGACCCAAAATACCCTGAAGACCCCAAAGACCTCAAAGACCCCAAAGACCCCAAAGACGCAAAACACCCCAAAGATCCAAAATACCTTTGTAGGCCCTGAGGCTCAAAAAGACCCTGAATACCCAAATGTCACCAAAGACCCAAAACACCCCAAAGACCCAAAACACCCTGAAGACCCCAATGACCCGGAGACCCAAAATACCCCGAAGACCCAAAACACCCTGAAGACTCAAAACACCCTGAAGACTACAAAGACCCTTAAAGACCCTGAAGACCCAAAATACCCTGAAGACCCCAAAGACCCAAAACACCCAAAACACCCCAAAGACCCAAAATACCCTTGAAGGCCCTGATGCTCAATAATTCCCTGAAGAACCAAATGTCCCCGGGGACCCAAAATACTCAAAAGACCCAGATGAACCAAAAGACCCTTAAGTCCCAAAATCCTCTGAAGACACCGAAGACCCAAAATACCCCGAAGACCCAAAACACCCTGAAGACCCAAAAATCCCTGAAGACCCCAAAGATCCTTAAAGACCCTTTAGACCCCAAATACCCTGAAGAACCAAAATACCCCAAACACTCTTAAAGACCCAGAGGAAACAAAAGACTCTTAAGACCCAAAAGCCCCTGAAGACATCGAAGACCCAAAAGACCCCGAAGATCCAAAACACCCCGAAGACCCAAAATACCCTTAAAGGCCTAGAGGATCCAAAAGATTCTGAAGACCCAAATGGCCCTGAAGACCCAAAACACCATGAAGACCCAAAAGACCCCGAAATGGTCAAAGATGCCTATCCCTCTGAAACGACGTGTGATGAGGCACGCAGAGCACGCCGAATCACACTAGTGAGGGAGCTGCGCTCCAACGCGAGTCGAAAGAAGTGACGCAACCAAAGACGGAATTCGTCCGAGTTGCTTTATTAAAACAAAACAGCTCAGGTATTCTGACAAAAGCCTGTTTATCGGGCAACAATATATATACACATTTATGTCGGGAAGTTTGCCCGGCAAAAGCTATACCGGGCATGCTTGGGTGTCAAGGGCGAGCCTTGGAAAGGCGAGTCTGGACCTGCCCGGGGGTGTTTGGCTGCGGCCTGGCAAGTCGAGGCTGGGCGTGCCCGGGCGCTCTGGACAAGCACTGGAAAGGCGAGAGCGGGCATGCCCGGATGCTCTGGGCGAGCCCTGGAAAGGCGATAGCGGGCATGCCCGGACGCTCTGGGCGAGCCCTGGAAAGGCGATAGCGGGCATGCCCGGACGCTCTGGGCGAGCCCTGGAAAGGCGATAGCGGGCATGCCCGGACGCTCTGGGCGAGCCCTGGAAAGACGAGACCGGGCATGCCCGGGAGGTTCGGGCGTGCCCGGGAACAGTGAGTCCGGGCATGCCCGGGAGAGGCGCGTCTGGCCGTGTTCTGGCCGGTGCAGGGCGATTGTGTGCATCCAGCGGTAACCGCTACACACGCCCCTCCAGAATCGACCTGCACCGGCAGGGTCAATTTAAGGGGGGTCCGGATGACCCGGCCGAAGCGACCCCTGGAGGGTCTTCGGGAGGGGTCCGACGTGGTGGTGGGTGGTCGAGCGGGGGGAACTGTGGACGGGGGGCGGCCTCACCGCGGAGGAAGGGCCAACTGTGGTGGTCGGTCGACGTCCATGTGTGCGCCGGTTTGAGGCGGTCCACAGAGATCCGGTCCGACCGGCCGCCAACGTCGACGACAAAGGACTTGTCGCCCCGTCGCAGGACCCGGAAGGGCCCGTCGTACGGCGGCCGGAGTGGCCCCCGGTGCGCGTCATGACGCACAAAGATGTACTCCGCTGTACGAAGCGCCGGGGGGACGTAGGACTGGGGGCCACTGTGGCAGGACGTTGGCACGGGGGCAAATCGGCGGGCGGCCTCCTGGAGGTCCGAGCGCTGGTGTGCGGCGGACCAGGGACTGGTAGCGTCGGGCACGAACTCGCCCGGGACGCGGAGCGGCTGGCCGTAGACGAGCTCGGCGGCGGACGCCCGGAGGTCCTCCTTGGGGGCCGTACGGAGCCCCAAAAGGACCCACCGCAGCCGGTCGGTCCAACCGTCGTCCTGAAGGCCGGCCATGAGTGTGGCCTTCATGGAGCGGTGAAACCACTCGCACACCCCGTTGGCTTGGGGGTGGTAGGCCGTGGTGCGGTGCAGCGTGACCCCCAACGAGCGGGCGACCGCGCGCCAAAGTTCGGACGTGAACTGTGGGCCGCGGTCGGACAAGATGTCCGCCGGTGCGCCGAAGCGCGCGACCCAGGTGGTGATGAACGCCTGCGCCACGTCGGTGGTGGTGGTGGAGGTGAGGGGCACGGCCTCCGGCCACCTGGTGGTCCTGTCCACCATGGTGAGCAGGTGGGTGAACCCCCGCGATTGGGGCAGGGGACCCACCAGGTCCACGTGGACGTGGTCGAAACGCCGTGCAGGCACGGTGAAAGGTGCCAGCGGGGCCTGGGTGTGGCGGTGGACCTTGGCCCGCTGGCAGGCCGTGCAGGCGTTGGCCCAGTCGCGGACGTTCCGTCGAAGGCCGTGCCAGACGAAACGCGCCGACACCAGCCTCTGAGAAGCTTTCCGGCCCGGGTGAGAAAGGCCGTGGATGGAGGCGAAGATGCGGCGCTGCCAGGAAACGGGCACGATGGGGCGAGGCTGGCCTTGGGAGACGTCGCAGAGCAGGACGGTGCCCACGAAGGGGATGTCAGCCAGGCGGAGGCCCGTGTCCGCCGCCCGGAGGGCCTGCACCGAGGTGTCGGTGGTCTGGTCGGCCGCCATGAGCGCGAAGTCCACGCCGAGGTGGACCGCGTTCGCGCTGGCCCGAGAAAGACAGTCGGCCACAGCGTTGTCTTTGCCGGCGACATGCCGGATGTCCGTGGTGAATTCCGACACGGCGGAGAGGTGGCGCTGCTGGCGGGCCGACCACGGCTCCGTAACTTTGGCCATTGCATAGACCAACGGCTTGTGGTCGACGAAAGCCATGAACGGGCGGCCCTCCAGGAGGTGTCGGAAATGGCGAACGGCCAGGAATAGACCGAGCAGTTCGCGGTCGAACGTGCTGTATTTTAACTCGTTCTGCCGGAGCTGCCGGCTGAAAAAAGCGAGTGGCTGCCAAACCCCGTCCACCCATTGTTCATGGACGGCGCCCACCGCGTAGTTGGAGGCGTCCGTAGTGAGGGCGATGGGCGCATTGAGCACCGGGTGAGCCAGCAGCGTTGCATCGGCGAGGGCCCGTTTTGCGCTCGCGAAGGCCGCGTCCATGGCCGCGGACCAAATGATGTCATGCTTGGCCGGCTTGCCCCGGAGGGCCTCGTAAAGGGGCCGCATGAGCTGAGCAGCGCGGGGCACGAATCGGTGATAAAAATTCACCATGCCGAGGAACTCTTGTAGGGCCTTGATGGAACGGGGACGCGGGAACGTGGTGATGGCCTCGACCTTGGTCGGCAGCGGCACGGCCCCGGTCTTGGTGATGCGGTGGCCCAAAAAGTCAACGGTCGTCGTGCCGAAGTGGCATTTGGCCGGGTTGACAATTAAGCCGTGCTCGCTGAGGCGACCGAACAGTGTTCGGAGGTGGAGGAGGTGCTCGGCACGGGACGTGCTGGCGACGAGGATGTCGTCCAGATAGACAAAAAGAAATGGCAGGTCGCGCAGCACGCCGTCCATTAAGCGCTGGAACGCCTGGGCCGCATTCTTGAGGCCAAACGGCATCCTCAAAAATTCGAACAGGCCGAACGGCGTGATGACGGCCGTCTTCAGGACGTCGGCCGCCCGGACAGGTACCTGGTGGTATCCCCGTATCAGGTCAATTTTGGAAAATATGACCCGTCCCGCCAAACGGGCGGAAAAGTCCCGGATGTGCGGGTTCGGGTACCTGTCGGGGGTGGTAGCGTCGTTGAGGTGGCGGTAGTCGCCACACGGGCGCCATCCGCCCCCTGGCTTTGGCACGATGTGCAGTGGTGATGCCCACGCGCTATTGGAGCGCCGCACGATGCCGAGGTGCTCCAATGCGTCGAACTCGGCCTTTGCCACGGCGAGCTTGGCCGGGTCGAGGCGGCGGGCCCTGGCGTAGACCGGCGGGCCCGTAGTGGGTATGTGGTGCTCGATCCCATGCCGCACTGCGACGGCCGAAAACGTCGGCCGTGTGAGGGCCGGGAATTCCGCGAGCAGGCGAGCGAACTCGTTCGCCGTCGGGAGGGCGCACGCCAGTTCGGTCGGCGCGGAGCTGCTCATCGTGCACGCCAGGGAGCTGAAGGTCTCGGCGTTGACAAGGCGACGACGTTTGACGTCGACCAGCAGCCCGTGCGCACAGAGGAAGTCGGCACCCAGCAAAGCCATAGGGATGCAGGCGGTCACAAAGGTCCACTGAAAGCGCTGGCTGCCGAAGCAGAGGGTGACGTTGCGCGGGCCGAAAGTGCGTATGGCCGAGCCATTAGCAGTGACCAAAGAGGGGCCGCAAACGGCGTCCCGCCTGTCCTGCTCGGAGGCGGGTATGACGCTCAGTTGGGCGCCGGTGTCACAAAGGAAACGCCGCCCGGACGCTTTGTCCCGAATAAAAAGCAAGTTGCCCGAGTGGCCGGCGCTCATGGCTGGGAATGAACGCCGGCCCGGCCGTTTCCCGACTTGCCAAAAGTGCACGGGGGTCGGCACGTCCGAGCCTTGTGTCCGAACCTGGCGTGGTAATAACACCATGCCTGGTCAGGTGGAGGCCCCGGCCGTCGTGTCGGAAGCGGTCGGTGCGGCGTGGCTGCCGCCAGTTTCACCGGCAGTTCGGCCTCCAACCGCGCAGGGCGCTCGGGCGTCGTGGGCATCGCCTCGGACGGCGGCAGGCTCCAGGTCGCCGCGCCGATGTGTTGGCCCGCCGAGGAGATCTTATCGGCTTCCCTGGCGAGGGCGCGGGGATCGGTGATCGACGTGCCAGCCAGGGCGAGGCGTACCGGGTGAGGCAGCTGGCGAAGGAACAGCTCGCGGAACAGAAAATCCGGAGAGTGCTCACCGAGCAACGAGAGCATATAGTCCATGCGCTCGGACGGGCATGTGTCGCCGAGCTCGGGCAGGTCGAGCAGGCGCCGTGCGCGTGCCGCCGGTGAGAGGGCGAAAGCATCGAGGAGGAGCGTCTTCAGCGCGTCATACTTGTCGGCAGCGGGCGGGTGCTCGAGGAGGCTCAGGGCGCGGGCCGCGGTGGCGGAACCGAGCGCTGCCACGACGTAGTGGAAGCGGGTGTCGTCCGCGGTGATGCCTCGCAGGGCGAACTGGGAGTCCGCCTGGGCGAACCAAACAGCCGCATGAGCCTCCCAGAAGGTAGGCAGTTTAAGAGTCAATGCCGTGTCCATGTCGGTAGGTCACCAGTGAGGGAGCTGCGCTCCAACGCGAGTCGAAAGAAGTGACGCGACCAAAGACGGAATTCGTCCGAGTTGCTTTATTAAAACAAAACAGCTCAGGTATTCTGACAAAAGCCCGTTTATCGGGCAGCAATATATATACACATTTATGTCGGGAAGTTTGCCCGGCAAAAGCTATACCGGGCATGCCCGGGTGTCAAGGGCGAGCCTTGGAAAGGCAAGTCTGGACCTGCCCGGGCGTGTTTGGCTGCGGCCTGGCAAGTCGAGGCTGGGCGTGCCCGGGCGCTCGGGACAAGCACTGGAAAGGCGAGAGCGGGCATGCCCGGACGCTCTGGGCGAGCCCTGGAAAGGCGATAGCGGGCATGCCCGGACGCTCTGGGCGAGCCCTGGAAAGGCGATAGCGGGCATGCCCGGACGCTCTGGGCGAGCCCTGGAAAGGCGATAGCGGGCATGCCCGGACGCTCTGGGCGAGCCCTGGAAAGGCGATAGCGGGCATGCCCGGACGCTCTGGGCGAGCCCTGGAAAGGCGAGAGCGGGCATGCCCGGGAAAGACGAGACCGGGCGTGCCCGGGAGGTTCAGGCGTGCCCGGGAACAGTGAGTCCGGGCATGCCCGGGAGAGGCGCGTCTGGCCGTGTTCTGGCCGGTGCAAGGCGATTGTGTGCATCCAGCGGTAACTGCTACACTAGTATATACTAATTTATCAACAATTGTCATTCATTTGCATTCCTGTGAACCCATCCTCTGATCCTCAACTCCTTTGTGAGCACACAATAAATAGATGGCTCTTTGGTGCCAATCTTAAATCAACTTGTGATGCCATTGAGCTGTTTGTGCTTTGTTAAGCTAATATTTATCTTCAAACATATAAAACAAGCATCCTCCCTCTGCACCCCCGCTTCTCTCATGTCCTTCTCCAGTGTTCTTCCCTTATGACTTTATAGAGATAAAGAATTAATTGTTTCAAATATATATTATTTTGGTCAATAACTCGATTAAAGCAATCGTTATCAAAGAGCAAATCTATTTTGGCCAAATCTGTGGTCAACATCGATTAATACGTTTTCCATCTGAGCACAGTTAACATGTACGATTGATTATTCGTTTTACAAAGTCTTGCGAACATCAAAAACAATGCTTGCTCCATTATGCAATGATATAAATGTAACGTCGCGATTCGTCGCAAGATAGCGATAGAGAGCCGTGCTGATGGCGAAAGTGCTTTTTACAGATCTGGCTAAATAACACACCGCATCACTCTTCTGCCTCTCATTGAGCTTACCGGATTTTTACAGATCTGGTTAAATAACACACCGCCGCACTCTTCTGCCTCTCATTGAGCTTTCCGGCTTTTTACAGACCCGGCTAAATAACACCCCGCAGGACTCTTCTACTTCTCATCGAGCCTACCGGCTTTTTACAGACCCGGCTAAATAACACACCGCACGACGCTTGTGCCCCTCATTGAGCTTGGAATCTTGAATTTCAGTACTGAGCGAGCCTACGGTCTTGCACACTTCCCCTCTGGCATCAGATGATTGCCTACAGGCTACAGTCCAAGGATAATGAGCGATTAGTGGGGTTTATGGATGGAGGACGACCGACTTTGAAGTAAGCTGTGGCCTACCTACTTTGAACGACCGCTTGCATTCACGTTAGCATGACAGGGGATCTTGCAAAGTGGTATCATCATATAATCAGTGTTTATATTTAATGTGAATAAACTAATTGTGATTCATTTATGTTATTTTATATATATATATATATAAATATATTATAATAGGCGAAGGTGATTCTGTTCGGTCTGTCTGTCTGTCCGGGGGTGTGGCTTACTCCGTTTGCAGTGTAGCTCCACCCATTCTTGGAGAGGCTTCATGTAAACAAATATCCACCATTTAATTAACTCGAATAGCTTTGAGGCCTGTTTAGTTAGGCCCATGCTGTCTTTTTCTCTCACAAAGGTTTATTTCAACTCTAATTCGATATATCATTTCATTTTTAACAGTCGCTAATATAGTTTTAGACTCGGTTGAAAAAAAACGGAAAAAGAATCCCATGAAAGTTTCCGTTTATAGAACGAAATGATTTCTCAAAGGCCTGTAACGTAAAGCCCATTCATTGAGTCACCCTCACGATTTTATCTCGAATTCACCATCTGATTTAATTTTATCGATGGTTTTAGATTCGGTGTCAGAAATAATTGAGAACATTCACGCACACACGGGAAATTGCGGAGATATATTTTTCAAAAATCGCGGCACGGTCGGCCATACACTGCCTAAAATAACAGACGGGAAAATGTCTAGATATATTAAAAATTCGTGTCGGACTTTTCCATTTGATGACAATTGTCACGATTAAATATTTAATTTATACGTCGTCACAATAATGTGGAGAGAGGGCATAGCTTCGTTCATGTATCGCCACAGACGGGAAATTGCCGACAGATATTTCTTTGTTATTATTTCATTCATCATTATTATACTGAAGTAAAGGTAATCCTGTTTAAACTGGCATTCATTCCAGCGAGGGGTTGGAGAGGAGCGAGGGGTTGGAGAGGAGTGGGGGTTGGAGAGGAGCTAGGGGTTGGAGAGGCGCGAGGAGTTGGAGAGGAGAGAGGGGTTGGAGAGGAGCTCGGGGTTGGTGAGGAGCGAGGGGTTGGAGAGGAGCGAGGGGTTGGAGAGGAGCGAGGGGTTGGAGAGGAACGAGGGGTTGGAGAGGGGCGAGGGGTTGGAGAGGAGCGAGGGGTTGGAGAGGAGCGAGGGGTTGGAGAGGAGCGAGGGGTTGGAGAGGTGTGTGTGTATGTGTGTGTGTGTGTGTGTGTGTGTGTGTGTGTGTGTGTATGTATGTGTGTGTACATATGTGTGTGGGTGTACATGTGTACGTGCGTGTATATATGTATGTGTGTGTATATATGTGTAAGGGTGTACGTGTGTGTGTGTGTGTGTATATATGTGTGTATGTGGGTGTGGCTGTGCACGCACATGCATTCACATGTTATCAGAAGTAAATACATTGTGTAGATGACATCATTTGTGCATCGGATAAATTGCCAGTAACCATTTTGTGAAACTGAATGTGCAGGTGCAGCATCTAACTGAATATGTCGAAATGTCACAGATGTCCATGCCCGTGGGATTCCCACGGGTGACCCCACTAGTATATATTATAGCCGGCGAAGCCGGTGTTGTCAATGAACGCGTACGTATTATGTTGAAAAGCCAGATTTTGCTGGATCCCTTGGCTTGAGAATTTCGAAGCTTTGACGCACCAAATCGCTCAATGGAAGCCGCCATCTTGTGGATGCAGAAGTATGCATAACAAATTGAAAAAGTTCAATAGGAGTTTGTTTCACCCGTCGTTGTTTGATTCACAATCTTATGCACCTCTAATTTGTAATTAAAATACTTTAAGACCAACCTCGGCCCGCACGGGCCTGGTTATCTTCAACGAAAATCGTCACCAAACACCGGAACCAATGAGATTCGAGCATTTGAAAAAATATTTCAAAAACGAAATCACTGAATGGAGGCCGCCATCTTCCGGATGCGGAAGTATGCAAAAAAAATTGCGAAAAAGAGCAATAGGAGTTTGTTTCACCCGTCTTTGTTTGATTCACAATCCTATGCACCTCTAATTTGTAATTAAAATACTTTAAGAGCAACCTCGTTCCCCGGGCCCACACGGGCCCTGGTTATCTTCAACGAAAATCGTCACCAAACACCAGAACCAATGAGATTCGAGCATTTGAAAAAATATTTCAAAAACGCTTTTTACCACATTTCAGACGCTGAAAACGGCGTCAAATATTCTAAAATTGACGAAGAATTATTTTTTAGAAATCTCGGGGCCATAGGGAGTAGTTTTTCACGGCCGGAAATATCCGAAGTTGAAATGGAAATCACCGAATTAATCAGGAAGGAAATTTTATAAATTTTAATCTCATCCAGAATGCAAATGGTGTCATTTTGAACTAGGTACGGTACCTACTACACCTACCTACTACCAACTACCTAACCTACTGATGCCATAGTGATGGGTAAAATAGTGGCAAGAGGCTTTGGCTTCGCCGGCTCATTGCGGCTTTGCAGTCGGGTACTAGTTATAGGCTACGGTGATTCTGTCTGTCTGTCTGGGGGTGTGGCTTACTCCGTTTACAGAGTAGCTCCACCCATTCTTGGAGAGGCTTCATGTAAACAAATATTCACCATTTTATTAACTCGAATAGCTTTGAGGCCTGTTTAGTTAGGCCAGTGCTGTCTTTCTCTCTCACACAGGTTTATTTCAACTCTAATTCGTTATATCATTTCATTTTTAACAGTCGCTAACATAGTTTTAGACTCGGTTGAAAAAAACCGGGAAGAGAATCCCATGAAAGTTTCCATTTATAGAACGAAATGATTTCTCAAAGGCCTGAAACATAAAGCCCATTCATTGAGTCACCCTCACGATTTTATCTCGAATTCACCATCTGATTTAATTTTTATCGATGGTTTTAGACTCGGTCTAATTATGGATGCATCCTCCCTACACACCCAGACAAGAGGGGTTGGAGTGCTTTTTGAGGAGCAAGAGGAGAACTTCGAGCATCACAGGAATGCAATATTTAATTATAGTCGGTGTCAGAAATAATTGAGAACATTCACGCACACACGGGAAATTGCCGAGATATATTTATAAAAATCGCGGCACGGTCGGCCATACACCGCCTAAAATAACAGACGGGAAAATGGCGAGATATATTAAAAATTCGTGTCGGACTTTTCCATTTGATGATAATCGTCACGATTAAATATTTAATTTATACGTCGTCACAATAATGTGGAGAGAGGGCATAGCTTCGTTCATGTATCGCCACAGACGGGAAATTGCCGACAGATATTTCTTCGTTATTATTTCGTTCATCATTATTATACAGAAGTAAAGGTAATCCTGTTTAAACTGGCATTCATTCCATCATTGTTTTTTTTTTTTTTTTTTTTTTTTTTTTCCGCACGAGTTCTCAAGGCTGAATCGCCTAAAATAACAGACGGGAAAATGCCGAGATATATAAAACAATCGTGACTCGGTTTCAAAAAACAGGCAGAAAATTCAATGAAAGTTACCGTTTATAGAACGAAATAAATTTTCAAAGGCCACTCTAATTCATCATCACAGTCGCTCGGATGGTTCAAGTCTCAGTTTTAGCTAAAGTTGAGAAAATCGGCAAAATGTATTCCAACATCCCTTTTGAATGTGTTGACTGTTAAGTGGGCACGGCGAAGGAGAGAGGAGAATGAGAGATGAGAAGGAGAGAGGGAAGGAGAGCGGAGAATAAGAGAGGAGAATGAGAGACGAGAATGAGAGAGGAGAATGAGAGACGAGAATGAGAGACGAGAATGAGAGAGGAGAATGAGAGACGAGAATGAGAGACGAGAATGAGAGAGTAAAATGAGAGAGGAGAATGAGAGAGGAGAATGAGAGAATACAATGCAAGAGGAGAATGAGAGAGGAGAATGAGAGAGGAGAATGAGAGAATACAATGCAAGAGGAGAATGAGAGAGGAGAATGAGAGAGGAGAATGAGAGAATACAATGCAAGAGGAGAATGAGAGAGGAGAATGAGAGAGTACAATGAAAGAGGAGATTGAGAGAGGAGAATGAGAGAGGAGAATGAGAGAGGAGAATGGGAGAGTAGAATGAGAGAGGAGAATGAGAGCGGAGAATGAGAGACGAGAATGAGAGAGGAGAATGAGAGAGCAGAATGAGAGAAGAGAATGAGAGAAAAGAATGAGGGAGGGAAGGAGAGTTGAAGGATAGAAGAAAACGTTCCCAGGACTTCGTTATTTAGATTATTACTTGGTAAAAGTACAGCGAATGAATACTGAAGTTCGGGATCGAACCGAAGTCAAATTATATTTTTCCATATTCCTGGGGTTACATACAAAGTTTGTTTTAGGCGATTCAACTCTTTTCCAACTATGTAATTAAACAATACAGTTCTTCAAAAATGTACATGATAATGTCGACCAACTATGGAATACAATATTTATTAATAACGTTTGGTTTTAATCCACTTCTACTTTGTAAAGCGAAGTGTTTTCGATACTTTCAAATTTAATAATGAACAAGAGTCAAGGCGTGTTCTCCACTCTCCACCCTCTACCCTCTCGAGTCAAATCAAGTGAAGTCAACCAAGTGAAGGTAGAAGTTTCACTTCCCACCCTATGCTCCCTCCTCTCCCCTGTATGTGATCCTTTCCTCCTCTCCCCTGTATGTGATCCTTTCCTCCTCTCCCCTGTGTGCAATGCTGTCCACTGTACAGCGTGCGTAGTGAGGGGTTGGAGAGGGGCTGGGGGTTGGAGAGTGAGGAGCGAGGTGTCGGAGAGGAGCGAGGGGTCGGAGAGGAGCGAGGGGTTGGAGAGGAGCGAGGGGTTGGAGAGGTGCTAGGGGTTGGAGAGAGAGGAGCTAGGGGTTGGAGAGTGAGTAGCTAGGGGTTGGAGAGGAGGAAGGGGTTGGAGAGGAGCGAGGGGTTGGAGAGGAGCGAGGGGTTGGAGAGGAGCGAGGGGTTGGAGAGTGAGGACCGATTGGAGAGGGGAGTGAGAAGCGATTGGAGAGGGGAGTGAGGAGCGATTGCAGAGGGGAGTGAGGTGCGATTGGAGAGGCGAGTGAGGCACGATTGGAGTGGAGTGTGAGGAGGTATTGGAGAGGAGTGTGAGGAGGTATTGGAGATGCGTGTCAGGAGGTATTGGAGAGGAGAGTGAGGGGCGATTGGAGAGGAGATTGAGGAGCGATTGGAGAGGAGATTGAGGAGCGATTGGAGAGGAGAGTGAGGAGCGATTGGAGAGGCGAGTGAGGAGCGATTGGAGAGGAGAGTGGGGAGCGATTGGAGAGGCGAGTGAGGAGCGTTTGGAGAGGAGAGTGAGGAGCGATTGGAGAGGAGAGTGAGGAGCGATTGGAGAGGAGAGTGAGGAGCGATTGGAGAGGAGAGTGAGGAGCGATTGGAGAGGAGAGTGAGGAGCGATTGGAGAGGCGAGTGAGGTGCGATTGGAGGGGAGTATGAGGAATTGGAGAGGAGTGTGAGGGATTGGAGAGGAGTGTGAGGGATTGGAGAGGAGTGTGAGGGGTTGGAGAGGGGCTAGGGGTTGGAGAGGAGTGAAGGGTTGGAGAGGAGCGAGGAGTTGGAGAGGAGCGAGGAGTTGGAGAGGAGCGAGGGGTTGGAGAGGGGCTAAGGGTTGGAGAGGAGCGAGGAGTTGGAGAGGAGCGAGGTGTTGGAGAGTGAGGACCGATTGGAGAGGAGAGTGAGGAGCGATTGGAGAGGCGAGTGAGGAGCGATTGGAGAGACGAGTGAGTAGCGATTGGAGAGGCGAGTGAGGAGCAATTGGAGAGGCGAGTGAGGAGCGATTGGAGAGGCGAGTGGGGAGCGATTAGAGAGGAGAGTGAGGCGTGATTGGAGGGGAGTATGAGGGATTGGAGAGGAGTGTGAGGGATTGGAGAGGAGTGTGAGGAGGTATTGGAGAGGAGTGTGAGGGGTTGGAGAGGGGAGAGGGGCTAGGGGTTGGAGAGGAGCGAAGGGTTGGAGAGGAGTGAGGGGTTGGAGAGGAGCGAGGGGTTGGAGAGTGAGGGCCGATTGGAGAGGAGGATGAGCGATTGGAGAGGCGAGTGAAGAGTGATTGGAGAGGTGAGTGAGGAGTGATTGGAGGGGAGTATGAGGGATTGGAGAGGAGTGTGAGGGATTGGAGAGGAGTGTGAGGAGGTATTGGAGTGGAGTGTGTGGAGGTGTTGGAGAGGAGTGTGAGGAGGTATTGGAGAGGAGTGTGAGGAGGTATTGGAGAGGAGTGTGAGGAGGTATTGGAGAGGAGTGTGAGGAGGTATTGGAGAGGAGTGTGAGGAGGTATTGGAGAGGAGTGTGAGGAGGAGTGGGATTGGAGAGGCGTGAGGGTGGAGAGAGGAGAGTGTCAGGTGGAGAGGAGTGTGGGGTCACATATTATGTGAAATAAATAAATTGTGTTCATTACACCATTTCTGGATCTGATGAATTGCCAGTAATCATTTTGTAAAATTGAATGTGCAGCATCTAACTCAATATGTCGAAATGTCACACACGTCCATGCCCGTGGGATTCCCACGGGTGACCCCACTAGTCTATATTATAATAGGCTACGGTGATTCTGTCTGTCTGTCTGTCTGTCCGGGGGTGTGGCTTACTCCGTTTGCAGATTAGCTCCACCCATTCTTGGAGAGACTTCATGTAAACAAACATCCACCATTTTATTAACTCGAATAGCTTTGAGGCCTGTTTAGTTAGGCCTGTGCTGTCTTTCTCTCTCACACAGGTTTATTTCAACTCTAATTCGATATATCATTTCATTTTTAACAGTCGCTAACATAGTTTTAGACTCGGTTGAAAAAAAACGGGAAGAGAATGCCATGAAAGTTTCCGTTTATGGAACGAAATGATTTCTCAAAGGCCGGTAAAATAAAGCCCATTCATTGAGTCACCCTCACGATTTTATCTCGAATTCACCATCTGATTTAATTTTTATCGATGGTTTTAGACTCGGTGTCAGAAATAATTGACAACATTCATGCACACATGGGAAATTGCAGAGATATATTTTTTAAAATTGCGCCACGATGATACACGAAAATACACCGCCTAAAATAACAGTTGTCGACATATATTAAAAATTCGCTTTTTCTTTTCTGTTAAGATGTATTACTTTTACTTTTGATGACAGTTGTCACAAAAACGATATATATTTCTTCGTTCTTATTTCATTCAACATTATTATCCGGAAGTAAAATATGTTTCAGGAAATTACCAAGAGATATTTCTACGTTTTTATTTATTTATTAGTTATGTGCGCATACACTTTAAATAGGTTTATTTGAAATCTTTAATTTTCACAATGTAATTTACTTGCCATTTGTCATTTGATGATTTCGAGACACTTCCTCTTGAGGATCGTGACAATTCATGGGTTGCGTGGAAACTTCCATTTCCAAAATGAACGAGACGGTCGATGAAGAACGCAGACTTGAACAGAATGCAGCAAGAAAACGAATGAGACGGGCGAACGAGTCCGTCGACGAACGTCAAGGCAAACTTGAACATGATGCAGTAAGAAAAAGATTGAGACGGGAGAAAATCGAGAGAAACGAGACGGGAAAAAGCCGATTGGAGAGGCGAGTGAGGAGCGATTGGAGAGGCGAGTGAGGAGCGATTGGAGAGGCGAGTGAGGAGCGATTGGAGAGGCGAGTGAGGAGCGATTGGAGAGGCGAGTGAGGAGCGATTGGAGAGGCGAGTGAGGAGCGATTGGAGAGGCGAGTGAGGAGCGATTGGAGAGGCGAGTGAGGTGCGATTGGAGAGGCGAGTGGTGCGATTGGAAAGGCGAGTGATGCGTGATTGGCGAGGAGTGTGAGGATGTATTGGAGAGGAGTGTGAGGAGGTATTGGAGAGGAGTGTGAGGAGGGGTTGGAGAGGAGTGTGAGGAGGGGTTGGAGAGTGAGGGCCGATTGGAGAGGAGAGTGAGGAGCGATTGGAGAGGCGAGTGAGGAGGGATTGGAGAGGAGAGTGAGGGGCGATTTGAGGGGAGTATGAGGGATTGGAGAGGCATGTGAGAGATTGGAGAGGAGTGTGAGGGATTGGAGAGGATTGTGAGAGATTGGAGAGGAGTGTGAGGGATTGGAGAGGATTGTGAGGGATTGGAGAGGAGTGTGAGGGGTTGGAGAGGAGTGTGAGGGGTTGGAGAGGAGTGTGAGGGGTTGGAGAGGAGTGTGAGGGGTTGGTGAGGGGTTGGAGAGGAGTGTGAGGGGTTGGAGAGGAGTGTGAGGGGTTGGAGAGGAGTGTGTGGGGTTGGAGAGGAGTGTGAGGAGGTATTGGAGAGGAGTGTGAGGAGGTATTGGGGAGGAGTGTGAGGAGGTATTGGAGAGGAGTGTGAGGAGGTATTGGAGAGGAGTGTGAGGAGGTATTGGAGAGGAGTGTGAGGAGGTATTGGAGAGGAGTGTGAGGAGGTATTGGAGAGGAGTGTGAGGAGGTATTGGAGAGGAGTGTGAGGAGGTATTGGAGAGGAGTGTGAGGAGGTATTGGAGAGGAGTGTGAGGAGGAGTGGGATTGGAGAGGCGTGAGGGTGGAGAGAGGAGAGTGTCAGGTGGAGAGGAGTGAGGGGTCACATATTATGTGAAATAAATAAATTGTGTTCATTACACCATTTCTGGATCTGATGAATTGCCAGTAACCATTTTGTAAAAGTGAATGTGCAGCATCCAACTCAATATGTCGAAATGTCACACACGTCCATGCCCGTGGGATTCCCATGGATGACCCCACTATATTTTTTTTAAATCGCGGCACAGTCGGTCATACACCGCCTAAAATAACATACGGGAAAATGGCGAGATATATTAAAAATTTGTGGCGGACTTTTCCATTTGATGACAATCGTCACGATTAAATATTTCATTTTTACGTATGTGGAGAGAGTGGTATAGGCTCCGGGCCAGGTATGGTCCATCTGCACCCCCCCCCCCCCCCCCCCACAACTCTCCGACCCTGGGTTTTTCTGAACCATTGGGGTGTCCTGGGGTGGAAATCAACTGGTAACAGTAAATAAACTTGGACTCACTACCCATTTGGTACCTATATTGGATGGTACCCTCAAAACAGCATATTTTTTAATCCGCGTTGCGCCATATTCGACACACGTGTTCTTTTGGTATTTGTGCCTGCTAATATTAACTCAGAATAAAAAGTTATATACCAAAAGAAAGCTGTTCATCTACTGATCATCATAGAATATTGACACATTACTTATAATGGTACCTTAATGGTCATAACTAGTGCTGAATAGCAGTACCCCACTTTAACGTAACATAATTCGGTATCGACCGTACTATTTCATCTTACACACATAATATGAACACATTACACCTGATATGCTTACATATATATTTTATTGGCTTTCTCCTGTATATCAGCTTTAATTTGATACCAGATACATCCCCATAGCTTCAATTCTCTTTTTTATACAGCGTGTCAAAGATACTACCTGTTTCGCGGGAACCATGAATCATATAATCTCGGTAACAGTCTTTGTCTATATTCAAAAGAACTGCCTATTACACTTATAAATGTCATTCATAATCGAATATCATAATCATACTGCCATCTTATTAACATATTAAACAAGAAAAACTTGTTTATTAATCACAGTAGTTTTTAATATCATCATATTAATATTCATACACTGGGTCAAACACCTTCCACAGAACAGTAACAATGTAATGCTCGAATATTTACTGTAAAAGTAAAAATATTTCTTATTTGAAACTAAATTTTAACATCCCATTGAAAAAATTTTTAGTATCGAATATTTTGATGATAAACCAAACATTATTGCTCAACAACAGATATCATAATAATATTAACAGTCAGTTTTATCCCTACAATTACATATGTATGTCGTACACTCAGTTAACCACATTATATCATATAATACAAGTATCCACTCTCAAAAGAACACAAACAAACAATTGCATTTTGTTAATTATCAACAAAAGTCAAACACTGCATGAGTGCAGTCAAGTTGGCTTGCTTGCACGAATGGCATATGTCCATCATGATCAGTCATCGTCACTGTCACTTTCATCGGTATCACTGTACAAAACACGATCCATATCATCAGGTGTTTCATCACCTGATTCATCATCACTCTCATCGTCGTCTGACATGACCTGAGCTATATCAGCCAGCTCACGCGGAAGCATGTCTCCATCATACCAGAGAGGATCCAGGCAGCCTTTCTCCTCTTCCCAGCCATGGCCTGGACTTGCTTTGGGAATCCTTGGTCGAGGAACGTGAGCTCTCTTCCAAATTCCCACTTGGTGGTTGACCCTTCGGATGTGCTGTGTGAGGCTCCTCATACATGGTGGAATATTGGCCATGTCTACATTGCCTGAGGGTAGGTGACGATTCTCCTTGGCACATAGCTCATTTATTCTCAGGAGTCGCAGATCATCAACGTGTGTAGATGTCTCAGGGACGTGCACATGATGATGTGTTTTGGAAGCTTCCAAGAGCCTTTGGTGGCAGCGCGACAGATATCTTGGCCGATTGATTGAACTAATCGCTGGCTTCGTTGTGACCTTGCTGATGTTGTTCCAGTTATGATGTAGCATAGCAGCTTCTTGAGTGAATCTGGTATAACATCGTCCATTTGTTGGAGATCAGAAGGACTTGGTGGCCATTTCAGTTCTGGGGCATTCGAGAAATCATCCAGAATTGACAGTCGTAAATGGCTACCTGCACTCTCAATCATATCTCTTGATCCCAATTTGAAGGCTTGTTTCACTGCTGTCTGGACGTCAATTGCAGTGCTGAATATTATGTAGGACTTTCCCAGATCACAGAATGATAGTCTCTCCCTGAAAGGCTCGTGGTTTTCAAGCTTCAGTTTTAGTTTGCTGGCTCGGTAGTCAGGATTCGCATATTTGCTGGTTTGCAGGTTAATGACATACATTTGCCTCAGGTCGGATAGTTTCATTATCTTCTTGGCCATTAACACATCCCTTTCAATGGCATCACATACCACATCGAATGCCTGTCTGTGGGCTTCTTCTAATTCTCCTTGATGGTGCTGTGCCTCTTCGTCAGTACTGCGCCATTTCTCTGGCTTTTGCATATATTTCATACGGCAAGTTTTGTGGAACTTTGCCTCAGAGGCAAAAAGA
This sequence comes from Myxine glutinosa, assembly GCF_964187855.1. NCBI lineage: Eukaryota > Metazoa > Chordata > Myxini > Myxiniformes > Myxinidae > Myxine > Myxine glutinosa. Next base: position 288,876,123 of record NC_136261.1, on the reverse strand, counting down.
TCATGGCCTCGGATCCTCATTAAGAGCGTTTCATCTTGCTTCATTTCAGCCATCTCCAGTACCGGCTTCCAGCCTTCATACTCGAACTGGCTCATCCCCTGGGTAGTCCAACTGCCATGCACTTTCACTTTTTTACGACTTTCCGAAGAACAGAAGATACAGTCTGGCTTAAATATGATCTTGTCACCAGAACTAGTACGGGCCATCCGCTGAGTTGTGGCACCAGTTGTTTCAGATGTACCTGCAGTAGGAGGGTTCAGTCTGTCTAAGTTCATCGTGAAACGCTTGTAACACTCCCAGTGGAAACCATGGTGTTCGGCCAGAGATTCAGGGACCAAATCACATGTGTCCTTCATCATATGCGGAGACTGTGGGGGTTGTGCAAGGCGTCTTTCTTTGACCTCCTGCAGCTTGGCCAATTTCTTCTCAGAATTTTTGAGTCCAGATAACAAGTGCAACTCTCCATAGCTCAGTCCCTTTACATGAGTTATGCACACAATGGGTGGTTGTTCACTCTCACGTGTACGTTTCGCTCGCGCCGGATGTTCCATATTAGCGTTGTTACTTCACCTGCAAAACACATCAAAATATTGGTAAGTACCAAGCTGAATAATTATTATAAATTGCATCTTAATTATAAAAAATATCTTATATTGCATACTTAACTATGTAAAAAAAGGTGTTTAACTTAACTAATTGACTCGTTCTGTCGCTGTAAGAGACACTTAAATAACATAATTGTACAATCTGATGATCTCAATTTACGCAGGATACAAACATGGAAGGATCTGCATGCCATTTTCGTCAAAATTCCTGCAATAAACTACAGTGATACATCAATACAACAATATATTAAGTAACACATATTAACAATATATAGATTTTGTCATGTGTCCAACATATATGTACATGATATACGTGGCAGCATTTGTAAATTGACAAATGCAGCATCGCCTACAATATCACCCCATACCGGTAGTATCTTTGACACGCTGTATAAAAAAGAGAATTGAAGCTATGGGGATGTATCTGGTATCAAATTAAAGCTGATATACAGGAGAAAGCCAATAAAATATATATGTAAGCATATCAGGTGTAATGTGTTCATATTATGTGTGTAAGATGAAATAGTACGGTCGATACCGAATTATGTTACGTTAAAGTGGGGTACTGCTATTCAGCACTAGTTATGACCATTAAGGTACCATTATAAGTAATGTGTCAATATTCTATGATGATCAGTAGATGAACAGCTTTCTTTTGGTATATAACTTTTTATTCTGAGTTAATATTAGCAGGCACAAATACCAAAAGAACACGTGTGTCGAATATGGCGCAACGCGGATTTTAAAATATGCTGTTTTGAGGGTACCATCCAATATAGGTACCAAATGGGTAGTGAGTCCAAGTTTATTTACTGTTACCAGTTGATTTCCACCCCAGGACACCCCAATGGTTCAGAAAAACCCAGGGTCGGAGAGTTGTGGGGGGGGGGGGGGGGGGGGGGGGTGCAGATGGACCATACCTGGCCCGGAGCCTAGTATAGCTTCGTTCACGTATCGCCACAGACGGGAAATTGCCGAAAGATATTACATCGTTATTATTTCAATCATCATTATTATACGGGAGTAAAGGTAATCCTGTTTAAACTGGCATTCATTCCAGCGAGGGGCTGGAGAGGAGAGAGGGGCTGGAGAGGAGAGAGGGGTTGGAGAGGAGCGAGGGGTTGGAGAGGAGCGGGGTTGGAGAGGAGCAAGGGGTTGGAGAGGAGCAAGGGGTTGGAGAGGAGCAAGGGGTTGGAGAGGATTTAGGGGTTTGAGAGGAGCGAGGGGTTTGAGAGGAGCGAGGGGTTTGAGAGGAGCGAGGGGTTTAAGAGGAGCGAGGAGTTTGAGAAGAGCGAGGGGTTTGAGAAGAGTGAGGGGTTTGAGAGGAGCGAGGGGTTGGAGAGGAGTGGGGGTTGGAGAGGAGCGGGTGGTTGGAGAGGAGTGGGTCGTTGGAGAGGAGCGGGTGGTTGGAGAGGAGCGGGGAGTTGGAGAGGAGTGGGGGGTTTGAGAGGAGCGGGGGTTGGAGAGGAGCGGGGGGTTGGAGAGGAGCGGGGGGTTGGAGAGGAGCGGGGGGTTGGAGAGGAGCGGGGGGTTGGAGAGGAGCGGGGGGTTGGAGAGGAGCGGGGGGTTGGAGAGGAGCGGGGGGTTGGAGAGAAGCGAGGGGTTGGAGAGGAATGAGGGGTTGGAGAGGAGTGAGGGGTTGGACAGTGAGGAGCGAGGGGTTGGAGAGGAGAGAGGGGTTGGAGAGGGGCGAGGGGTTGGAGAGTGAGGAGCGAGGGGTTGGAGGGTAGAGAGGTGTTGGAGAGGAGCGAGGATTTGGTGAGGAGCGATTGGAGAGGCGAGTGAGGAGCGATTGGAGAGGAGAGTGAGGAGTGATTGGAGAGGCGAGTGAGGCGCGATTGGAGGGGAGTGTGAGGAGGTATTGGAGAGGAGTGTGAGGAGGGTATTGGAGAGGAGTGTGAGGGGTTGGAGAGGAGTGCGGGGTTGGAGAGGTGCTAGGGGTTGGAGAGGAGCGAGGGGTTGGAGAGTGAGGGCCGATTGGAGAGGCGAGCGAGGAGCGATTGGAGAGGCGAGTGAGGTGCGATTGGAGAGGCGAGTGAGGCGGGATTGGAGAGTGTGAGGGATTGGAGAGGAGTGTGAGGAATTGGAGAGGAGTGTAGGGGAGTGTGAGGGATTGGAGAGGAGTGTGAGGGATTGGAGAGGAGTGTGAGGGATTGGAGAGGAGTGTGAGGGATTGGAGAGGAGTGTGAGGGATTGGAGAGGAGTGTGAGGAAGTATTTGAGAGGAGTGTGAGGAAGTATTGGAGAGGAGTGTGAGGAGGAGTGGGATTGGAGAGAGGAGAGTGTCAGGTGGAGAGGAGTGAGGGGTCACATATTATGTGAAATAAATAAATTGTGTTCATGACACCATTTCTGGATCTGATGAATTGCCAGTAACCATTTTGTAAAATTTAATGTGCAGCATCTAAATCAAGATGTCCAAATGTCACACACGTCCATGCCCGTGGGATTGCCATGGGTGACCCCACTAGTATATATATATATATATATATATATATATATATATATATATATATATATATATATATATATATATATATACATATATATATATATACATATATACATACAGGGGGCTGCAAAAGTAGGTATACAGTAATGAAAAACAAAATGTGCACACAAAACGTATTTTATTGATTATACAAGCATATCAATAATAACATATCAATAATAAACATGTCAATAATAAACATATTAATCCCTCAAATGTTAAAACTGTTTGCCCCTGGCATTCACACACTCCACTAGTCAAGTGTGGATGTTTTGGAACCCATCTGTGGATCGGTCCCATCGCCGATGGGTCTGACCCGTTTGGCGACCCATCTGTGGATGCACGAGAAATGACAATGCAGACCCATCGGTCGATGGGTCTGCGCCATCTGCGGATGTGTTGTTCACCTTGAAGGAATGTGTATGCATCAATGGTGGATGAGTTAACCTAACCCTAACCCTAACCCTAACCCCAACCTGACCCTGACCCTAACCCTAACAACCCTAACCCTAACAACCCTAACCCTAACAACTAACCCTAACCCTAACCCTAACAACTAACCCTAACCCTAACCCTAACCCTAACCCTAACAACTAACCCTAACCCTAACCCTAACCCTAACCCTAACAACCCTAACCCTAACAACCCTAACCCTAACAACCCTAACCCTAACCCTAACCCTAACAACCCTAACCCTAACCCTAACCCTAACCCTAACCCTAATTGAAGATTGAATAAAAAAAGATTGAATAATAATGATTGAAGAGCACCATTCTGTCAACACATTCCTTCAAGGTGAACAACACATCCGCAGATGGCGCAGACCCATCAGCCGATGGGTCTGCATTGTCATTTCTCGTGCATCCACAGATGGGTCGCCAAACGGGTCAGACCCATCGGCCGATGGGACCGATCCACAGATGGGTTCCAACATGGACACCCATGCACACTCTGGCACAAAGGTCTTTATCAGCATCAATTTCCTGGCAAGCCTCCCGTATGAACTGAATCATGGCATCAACAGAACGTGGCTTGCGTGCGAAAACCCTGTCTTTTACACATCCCCAGAAAAAGAAGTCCATAGGGGTGAGATCCGGCGAACGTGGTGGCCAGTCAACGGCTCCCCGACGTCCAATCCACCTGTTGGAAATTCTGTGTCAAGTAGCGCATGCACAGTGAGTGCGAGGTGCGGTGGCGCCCATCCTGCTGAAAGTAGAAGTCGTCCTGCTGCTGTGTTCGCGTACCTGTGGTTTGATTGTATCCGTCAGATGTTCAGATACACGTGTTGATCGACAGTCCTGTGCAGAATGATAGGTCCAACGACACCTTTGCAGGACAGGCCAGCCCACACTGTCACCCCAGGTTGATTGAGCTGTTGCTCAATCGTGACTTTAGGGTTTTCAGTTGCGTAGTGCACACAATTGTGCCGATTAACGGCACCCGATAGCTTAAAGTTTGCTTCATCGGACCACACGATTTTGCGCAGAATGCTGTCACCCTCTCGTTCCTCGTTCAGGATGGCTTCGCAAAATTGTAAACGCCGATCCGAGTCATCCTCTAATAAACCATGTATCAATCGTGGCACGTACATTTTCAGTCCTGCACAGTGCATCAAATTACCCTACTATCTGCGTTCAATACCCAATTCAGATGACGCCCTGTTTTTCGATTTCTGAGGGCTCTGGGTAAATGCCAGGGTGACTGCATTGCATTCTCTGGCATTGTCACGGTGACTGGTCGACCACTCTTCGCAAGTTGTGGATAGACCCCGTCCTCTCAAATTTGTCACGTATCCGGTAAATCGTGAGCCTCGTTGGTGGAGGCGATGCAAATGTTTCTTGCCACTGCTCTCGCACACGTTCACTATTCTCTGTCTTCCAGTACTGTTTCAAAATCCATTTGCGCTCCTCGTCCGTTGAATTACCAGCCATCGTTTAAATTTCCACTTCACCTGCAAATAATAGATGTATTTAATAGAAAAAATTATGAAAATAAAAATATAAAAAATGGTAATAATGATTTTAATGAATTCTAGCATTAAATGAATCCTAGCACCACTATTATAATACTGGTAATACTGGTATAATCCTTACTGTATACCTACTTTTGCAGCCCCTGTGTATATATATATATATATTATATATATATAATATATATATATATAATATATATATATATATATATATATAAATAATAGTAATAATGCATTTATTTTATATAGCGCTTTTCAGGAAGCCCAAAGACGCTTTGACAGAGTGCAAAACATAATGCATAGCAAAACATAAAGACAATTATATATATATATATATATATATATATATATATATATATTATATATATATAATATATACTATTATTAATATATATATATCTATATCTATATCTATCTCTATATATTATATATCTTATATATTTTAATATATATGAGAGATGTCTGTCTGTCTGTGTGTCGCCATTTTTCTCAGAGATTGCTGAACGGATCTTCGTCAAACTTTCAGAGGTTCATCAGTGAGTGCCTGGGAGTGTTTTGGGCAAAAAAAATAAATAAATATATATATATATATATATTTTTTAAAAGATCGTTTTTTTGGAGTTAAAAAAAAATCATCGCTCGATAGTGCCTAAGCTTTTTAAAATTAAAGACACATATCCAAGTACACATTCGCATAAATAAATACAAAACAATCACCAGACATTTTAACACAAATAAATTAAACAATTCCGGAAGTGCACGAAGTTGGCAGTATGGCTTCTTCTTCTTCCTGTTCGGCATCACACTTAACGCAGAAATGGGATGAACGCCACATTCACCAGCATATATTTAACGAAAACGTGATGAACCCCCTTCCTCCCTAGCCTCCCCCCTCCCTCCTCTTCACCCCTATCTACTCCTCCCCCTCTCCCCTCCCACCTCCCCCATTCCCCCCTTTCTCCCTTTCCCCCACCCTCCCTTCCCACCTTCCCCCTCACCCCCTTCCCCCTTTCCCCCCTTACCCACCTTCTCCCCCCTCCTCTTCCCCCCTTCCCCTTCCCCCCATCCCTCCTCCTCCCCTATCCCTCCTGCCTCCCCCTATCCCTTCCTCTCCCACCCGGCAATGCCGGGTACTTCTGTTAGTTATTTAATTTAACATTACTTACCCCTGCTGTTGGCTTTCCCCACACCCTCCACTGCAATCTCTCCCCACACCCTCCACTGCAATCTCTCCCCACTCCCCCCCACTGCACTCTCTCCCCACACCCTCCACTGCAATCTCTCCCCACACCCTCCACTGCAATCTCTCCCCACACCCTCCACTGCAATCTCTCCCCACACCCTCCACTTCAACCTCTCCCCACACCCTCTACTGCAATCTCTCCCCACACCCTCCACTGCAATCTCTCCCCACACCCTCCACTGCAATCTCTCCCCACACCCTCCTCTTCAATCTCTCCCCACACCCTCCACTTCAACCTCTCCCCACACCCTCCACTGCAATCTCTCCCCACACCCTCCACTGCAATCTCTCCCCACACCCTCTACTGCAATCTCTCCCCACACCCTCCACTGCAATCTCTCCCCACACCCTCCACTGCAATCTCTCCCCACACCCTCCACTGCAATCTCTCCCCACACCCTCCACTGCAATCTCTCCCCACACCCTCCACTGAAATCTTTCCCCACACCCTCCACTGCAATCTCTCCCCACACCCTCCACTGCAATCTCTCCCCACACCCTCCACTGCAATCTCTCCCCACACCCTCCACTGCAATCTCTCCCCACACCCTCCACTGCAATCTCTCCCCACACCCTCCACTGCAATCTCTCCCCACACCCTCCACTGAAATCTCTCCCCACACCCTCCACTGCAATCTCTCCCCACACCCTCCACTACAATCTCTCCCCACACCCCTGCTTTGTTCTACTCTCGCTGATCCCTTCGCACACCACTCCAACCATCTCCCTTCTGTCACTCATCCACATGTTCCCCTTTGATGCTCTATCAGTCCCATGAACGTGCTGCTGATCATTAAGTATGTAGTCTAAAATAAAAAGTCAATTATTGACAGTATCGAAACGGTTAAAAACATTTTTTACACCAATATTAATTTTGATAACAAAGTTACCTGATATTGTATTGTTTTTCCTCTACAAAACAGTACAAGTCACGGACTTAATGATCGATCCTCCAATATACCTGTGTGGCAGTCGATATAAATGTATACAATATACCTGTGTGGCAGTCGATATAAATGTATGCAATACACCTGTGTGGTAGTTGATATAAATGTATACAATACACCTGTGTGGTAGTTGATATAAATGTATACAATATACCTGTGTGGCAGTCGATATAAATGTATGCAATACACCTGTGTGGTAGTTGATATAAATGTATACAATACACCTGTGTGGTAGTTGATATAAATGTATACAATACACCTGTGTGGTAGTTGATATAAATGTATACAATATACCTGTGTGGCAGTAACTCATCGGAATTGAAATAGTTTGACATACTAAGTTCATGAATACATTTCGAAAAGCCTAGGCCTTTGTGAGCCGGTGCCCTGGGCAATTTACAAATGCATTCCAAGTTTACCTGTGGGTAAATCCCATTTAATAATCGTCCACGGAAGATCACATATCACATTCATTTATATACATGAATATTTTTCTGGTTCATGGTTCGATATCGTTTAACAGAAACCAAATTGACTGTTAATGGGGTTTCCTTGCGAGTACCGTGGGTGAAATGAATTATCCTTCCAATTTTCAATGGCTATGCCTTCAGTCGACTCCACTCTGCTTCTTAAACGCGGCTCACCTGTTCCCACCTTGTCGTTGGTTCGTGCCTGCTCCCAGACTTTCACGAACCGGCTGGCGAGGCCTGACGTTCGACCGAAGGTGGCAGGAATTTATAAATTGTTCACGGTGAAGCGCACACACACACACACACACACACACACACACACACACACACACACACACACACCGTGGGTCCTCCACCGACCACGAACTTGTGCCGGCAGTCGGGACAGCCGGCTTAACCTCCCTCCGACGGACCGAGATCGTTCATAGCTGCGAGGAGATTCGAACCCGGGCTATGCAGCTCAGAGCGTACATGTAGGCCATCCCTTATGTATTCCATCGGGCATTTATTCGCATGCTAAATAAAGCATGATGCACCAAACAAAAAGGCAAAGGACAAAAGGAATAGAATTGACAATAACATGGAATAAGAAAGGCAATTGAAAGGTCAACTGGCAGGCACAGGAGAGAATGAAGTATCAACAGAAAACAAATTTCAGGCGAAAAGTGCGAAGTTTGGGTGAATTGAGGCAGGACCAGTTTGAAAGTTTGACAACTGAAACTTGATTAGGTGAAAATCACGAGCACAAGTTTGCCCGGGGAATGCCATCTATTCTGATTTCGTGGCTAGATGATTTCTCCTCGAAAGGTTAAACTTGTTGGACAAACGACAGAAAAAGCAGAAAAACATCATTTTTGACTTGACAAAATTTTATCTATTCCATGAACACCCCCAAAAAACAATTGTGGACTTCTTATGACCTCGACCCTTCGGAGATGACACTGCTTTGGTTATTTATGCAAAAGTTTGGGAGTGATCTGGTGGTGGCATGATGAAGGTCTTTGAAGATCATCACAAGTCTTTACTGGAAAGGTGGAATGCTTCTCAACTCGGCCAATCTACTACTCCATCATCATAATCGTAGTGACATTCACCTGCATTTCCTGGGTAAAGGTTATGCATGGTTTGCCATGGCCTTCCCAGCAACCAGTCAGGGCAGGAATCAGGAATTTGGAAGTTGTCCTGGAAGATAACTTGCCAGCTCTTTGTGAACGACTCTGAAGGGTCTTTCCGGTACACCAAGGATCAGTGCTGGCAGATGAGTCCTCCAGCCTAAAGTCCTACCAAGGGATGTCCTACCTCTTAAATCTACCACTTCTTCAACTGCTCCAATTATTCCCATCATTCTAATTCGCCCTGGGAAAATATTTGGCCAAAGTATTTCACGAACCGGATGGGCAGTCCAAACATTGACTGAATGTACAGGAATTTCATCTTCATTTTCGGGTCCGTGGACTTTGTTATGCATCGCCCTTCCTAAGAAAGCACCGATTGGACAGGTTAAAGTCGCCAGGTGAGTACGCTATACCCCAGCACCATCCCGTTGGATCTAACTCTGCTAGCTGATAAATTTGTGAAATTTCCGTCCATATGTTGCTCACAGTAATTTTATTGTTTATGGCTTCTTCCCTTTTTTAAAGCAAAGTGTCGTCTTTGCCAAGGCCAAGGTGTTTAGTTATTAGACGGTCTCCTGCACAGCAGGAGATGTGATTTTGTAATCGTGCCTGTGTGTGTGTGCCTGTGTGCCTGTGTGTGTGTGTGCCTGTGTGTGTGTGTGTGTGTGTGTGCCTGTGTGTGTGTGTGTGTGTGTGTGTGTGTGTGCCTGTGTGTGTCTGCCTGTGTGTGTGTGTGTCTGCCTGTGTGTGTCTGCCTGTGTGTGTCTGCCTGTGTGTGTGTGTATGTGTGCCTGTGTGTGTGCCTGTATGTGTGCCTGTGTGTGTGTGTGTGTGTGCGCCTGTGTGTGTGCCTGTGTGTGTGTGTGTGCCTGTGTGTGTTTGCCTGTGTGTGTGTGTGTGTGTGTGTGTGTGTGTGTGTGTGTGTGTGTATGTGTGTGTGTGTGTGTGTGTGTATGTGTGTGTGTCTGTCAGGGCCGTAACTTTTTTACCACTTGAGTTTTCTCATCAAATTTTCCCCAAAGCTTTATTACGACAACATGGAGAAGCCAAATTCATAATTTTGTCAAAAGGTCAAAGGTCAACATCACATTAAATTGTCAATTTTCATCTGATTGACCTGAAATTTTCTAGGAATTTGCATATTGTGTCACTCACTGAATTACTTCACTAATGAAAAGGTAGGAGTCGATTATTTTTTTATTTACATCAAAAGGTCAATGTTGCATGAAATCATCAATTTTAATTTTGTATTTTGTTGTTTTGACTGTTTTCATTATTTGAGCATACAGCAGAAGAAAAAGAGGAAGAAGAAGACGTCTCAATACAAACGGACAGGGACGAGCTTCGCATTTTCAGATGCTTTTTAGTTTTCATTGAATCACATCATGGCAGACTCGCCATCAAAAGTTTGACTCCTAATAGCTGCAGAAAACAAATATTATGGCAACACACATTTCATACGTTTTTCCACTGGGGATATAATATTTTATCCTAAAGATTTACCTCTCCGCTGTGAAATACATCAATTGGCCTAAACCGGGGAATGCATTTATATCGATGCAGAACTTTCTTGATTTCAATACAGGTAACGATTAAGTACTTCACTGCCTGTAAAAGGTATATGAAGCCAGGTGTAGGTTTGATTTACTATAGTGACCACTGGGGGACAGGTCACGGCTTCAGAGATCGGAGGTTCAGACAGCGAGGACGTGCTACCATTGCCCTGAATTATATATTTTATGGCCTACTTTTTGCTTCCATTTTCCACCATAAAATAACGAAACAAGCCTATGTTCCAGTCCATTGCAGGGCAAAGGATTCCCTTATTGCTGTTGAGCAGTGCTTGGCATGCTCACCAAGTGCAGGTTGGCAACAGTGAGCATCCACAGGGAATCAAACCCCCAGCCAGTGGAGAAAGGAAGAAGTCTTTATAACTACTCAACCAAATAGTCAATTGCCTTCTTTTTACATGATCTAAGGCTCGTAGTGGAGCTGCCATACACAAATGTCACACGCATGGACATACATTCGATTACAGACGAATACACGAGACACAACTTCGGAATGTTCGATGAGGCAAACCCAGCCACTGAGCTTGGGTGGAAGATGTTGTCATTTCCGGGAAGCAGTGACGTCACAACAATGCGACGCCTTTCAACAAATCAGGAACACCTTTCTCACCGCACTCAGCGGGGCATTTGCCAAGGAGGAATTTCATCCTCCCCATGGATGCTGATCTATGGGAATTGTATATGCTATTGTCATGCGAATCCCTCAAGGTTAACACCAGGGACCGCGGAAGACCGAACGGCTTTAATGGAGCCGACGACCAAATACGGATTTTGCTATCAACCGCGGGAGGAAGAAGTGAAGAGGAAGAGGTGGAAGCGCTTACTGATAGCGATCCAACCGCAGCTCTGATCCTGCAGCGGAATTAACTCAAAACGGGAATCCGGGGTAAAATGTACAAAAGGAAACAAGGTTATTTCAGAACCCGAGAACAAGGAACGCGACGGTAAATAAATAATGATCCTAAATTGGGATCCTACACACCGACTTCCAAATACGAGACAGGGGAAAATGAATTAACAAAAGAACACGTTCGTCATGGGTTTGTGTAAAGTGGTGCGAGCTTATCTGTCCATCGTCCAACGCGGCCCCGTCCCGCTCCAAGCTCCGGCGCGAGGGAACCCTCCGTCCACCTCGCTTGCATGCTTCGCCAGGCCCCGCACGGCCCGCACCGCTCCAAGCTCTGAGTCGATCGCACACGAGGCCCCAACACCACTCCAAGCTCTGAAAGCACCGAGAAGGACCACTCCAAGCACCACACAGATGGGGAACCAACGACCACCCGGATTTCTCAAGACGAAGAACCAAGAGCCATGGACGAACAACGACAAGCAAATAAGCCAAGAGAGAGAGACAAAATGTCATGCAGCGCATCCGTTTGTAACCTGGCCTGTGACGTCAGTTCTGGCGCGCCACCAACCAGAGCCTCGTTGCTTCCCGCCATCCACCGAACCTTCTCGCGCCTTCCGCGCTGATTGGTTCCAGGTTCGCGCCTTCCATGCCACCCAATCACAGTCCTCCTGGGCGTGGTTACAGCTCGTCTCACGCGATGTTGCTAGGCCAGCTGGTGGTGCGGCTGGCGGCAGCCAACCGGCAGTGCCCCGATCTGGCTTCCTGTCGGTCCTCTTCCAAGGTCATTGTAAGGGAAGGGAACTAATTAATTTGTGCACTAAGGACCTATCTAAGTGTATATATATGTGCGTTGCCATAAGGGACAAAGGAATGATTACCAGGTCTGACACACGGGTTTATCTTAGTCCCTACAACTATTTAACACACGAACATCTTGGTATGTTCACAGGTATACACTTAACCCGACAAACCGCCTAAAAACACAGAACTTATTACAGGAAGATTCCCTATCGCGACAGTCGGATACCTACCTATACAGATCTACCTGGCCCTAGATATTCCTTTACCCCCCGACATAACACTATTATTGATTTAAATAAAAAAAGAACCACCTTTCGAGGCCATTTTTCCCCGCAGAGCAAGGGTTGGCCTTTTTTGGGCACCGTGGTCCCCTTTTTGAAGCAATGTTTTATGGCCGGATGCTCTTCCTGCCACCAACCCTGTTAGTCACCTCTTGTGAAACACAGGGAATTACCAGTAAACTGGGACTAATAAAAGGACTAAAAGGTAAAGGGACAAAGAAAGGACCAGAAGGATTGTCCCCTCACTCAGAGCCATATAGAATACCAGAGTTTGACGAACTTGACAATAGGCGCCATGTTGTTGCCCAAATGTTCACATGCGTGTAGCGTTAATTATGTACTATTGCAACATACCTTTGAAACCTCTAGAGGTTTTAGATCCCCTATAGACTTTTTACTTTAGACCCTTTACACCTCCTGACTCGTTAGATCCTCTGAACCCTTAAAACATTCAGACCCTTTTGACCTTTTTATGCTTTTGACTTTAGACCCTCGACATCTTAAATCCCTGAAGACCCTGAAACCTTTAACTTCAGACCGTTAAGACCCTTAAGACACTTTAACCCCTCGAAACCCTTAAGGCCCGATTAGACCCTCAATATCACATTAGATTGTAAAGACTCTGAAGGCACTTTAGACCCTTTCACCCCTCAAGACCTTTAAGGCACTTTAGACCCTCAAGTCCCATTGCTATGAACTTAGCATTTCGATAACTTAAGATGAATTATTTAAATGCACCAGGCATGCCAACTCACAGACAAGGTTTCTTATATCTCAGTTTGCCTTTACTGAGACAAAACATCCCCATAACACGTCACATTCCGCGTGACGTTTCATGGTTTTCTACAGTAGTAATATTGCTTTCATGCATGTAATGGGATGATTCACTCATGATTCTGTGTGGTCCCATATGTAATAATACGTAATGTTACATTATATATACATGTCGACACATACAGATTATTTTATTATTTGGGCCACAACTTGTATTACATTCATAATAGAAATGATTGTCCATTATATAAGATTGTATTATCATAACATAGGATGTCACGTGGTACAACTCCTGATTCTACTTGGCATGTAATCGATTATTTCAGCACAAAATTAGCGAACTGCTTCGATGGAAAGGGAATAGAAGTCAAAACAAATAAGAAGTAAATACTTTCAATGGTAATTGATCTGCCCTGAGAGAAAAGGAATCTGTAACAGGGAATCCTTTCTCTCATGGCGGATCAATAATTACCATTCAAGTTATTTACTTCTTATTTGTTCGGATTCTACTTACCTCGTTTTAACAGCAACATAATTATTCCGAACTCATCACACAGAAACAGTCGTTGTTGGCTCTCCATTCTGTGCGACAAACTTTTACTTTACCATATTTTCCTTCCTCTGTCTGATCGATTGGAACTGCCCCATGCTGAACAGCATGGCATCTTTTACACCCAAAACCGACTTCAGAATGAAAAATTATAATGGTGATGAGATGTAAATATGATAGAGTCCACAAATACACACACAATATAGCGCTTTCCTCGGCGAAGATGAATAACAACATGGCGCCTTGCAGTCATGTGATCATGTAACCTCCAATGACGATCGTTTTTGCTTAAACTGAGTTCGCCAAACTCTAGTATTTTATGGCTCTGCCCTCTCTGGCCCAATCCAAATTACCTCCCGTCCCCTCCATCCAACCTACCCCATCTCTTTGTCCTACCCTCCCACTTTTCTTTCTCGTTCTTCAAAGTGGACATTAATGACTTTAGGAGGTTAAAATTTAACGAAGAGATTGAATTAAATAATGATTAAGATCAAATGTAATGAAGAGGCATTAAACGGTGGTTCCCCCAACGTTTTTGTGCACAACCCAAAATTTGAAATCGCATTCGCCTTGTGACCCAAATGGTGCCGGTATCTCCTTGGTACCGGTTCCTACAATAAAATTTTCGGAGAAGCCACTTTCAACGTGAAAATCCCCCCTCACACCCAGGATTTGGAGGGGAGATTTTCAAGTTTGTGTCACGACCCTGCGTTTGGGAATGCCTACATAAGAGGTTAAATTAAATAATGAGGAACACCTCTTTTATTGACTGAATTGAATGAAAGGGAACTAGAACAATGTGACTGTGTCACTAATATGCCTCTGCATAGTCCCACAACGGGTAGATGCCATCGTTCACTGTCCTAAATATAAACAAGTTTGATTTAAATCCCTTCAGCTGTTTTCAAGTATCACATTTACACCAGCCATGACAGGTTTCACATCGATTGGTGAAGCAGTTTCAGAGAAGGGATTTTTTTAAAATATCGGCTTTCAAGCTAATATGGCTGCCATACCAAGTGACATATGACCTTAAATAATGTACACTCTGCATATGAATGGGTATGGGATCACGTTTGTGAAGTTTCGTGTTGATCAGCAAGGTTCGTTTTTCTATCCAAGATGGCTACAAAACCATGTAAGCTACACACACCATCATCATTTTCAAACAATATGCAACAATGCTGTTAGATGATATTAATAAATTTTGCATCGATAGAGTGAGCGGTTTCAGATATATAATTATTTAATATTTTCCTTCAATCCAATATGGCTGCCAAACCATGTGAGCTATGATGTCATAAATTTAATATTTAAATTTAAATGGGTCATAGATCATGTGCATGCAATTTCAGATTTTTAGGATAAGAATTCGATTAAAACATTTTTGGCTCGTATACCACTTCACCCATGATGTCATCATTAACATGCTTTTGTTCATCATTGGAAGAACTTGAGAATGTGCCAAGTTTCAAAATTTTCAATTCAGTGGTTTCCGGGAATTTTTTATTATTATTTTCTTTTAATCCAAGATGGCTGCCATACCACGTGACGCATGACATCACAATTATCATAAAAACATTATTCATGTGTGTCACTCCTACCCTGAAAGTTTAGTCTCAATCGGACATGTGGATGCTGAAATAAACGAGGTTTAGCCCGTACGGACGGACGGATGGACGGACAACCCGAAGAAGTTGCCGGAGGCATAAAAATGAGGAGCAAAAACCAAAAATGTTAATGGACCCACTGACCGACTGACTGAAGGACATCATCATGGCTTTAACAGGTCAACTCGACTCCATTGTAGACAAGGTAAAATAATCGTTTATGAGCTCAATTTATCTTTACATGTTACTTGGTTACTGTACAATATTTAGTGATCACCACCCTTCCCTGATTAGTACATTTCCAGCTTGCTTGTGCACCTTTTCAAGAAAAAGGCCATCATTTGAAAGAAGTATCATTCATTATCCAGGGTAACGTCTAAATAACACAGGTGTCAGAAGTGCTGTTGGTAGAGTTAGTCCTGCACCACATTTGTGGCGAAGACCAACACGTAATCATAGGCAGCAACATCACCCCCGTGAGGATAGTTGTACATAGCCGTAGCTCCAGGTTACAGATTACAGTCCAACCGAAAGTCTCTGTGAGCGGTGAGTGCAAGACAGTTTTGGCAGAATTCAATAATACTGGAAATATTAATAACAGACCCAGTCGAGGGGAATCACCAAAAGCCCTGACGATGACTTCACACATCTGAAGACACGTTTCCTGGAACATCGGAGACAATCCGATAAAGGCAATTAAAGCCGACTTCAAATACAGAGGCTCGCTGTCTCCCAACAGATGTTCTAGCCGTTTATTAAACTTTACATTTGAAAGGGGACCAAACAAACGAGCTGAGATAGACAGTGAAAATGAAATCAGGCTTGCAGGTTGGTGCAATTATTACAATAAACGTCAAGTTGGAATCGTTCGCTCAAAACTAACGTCATCATCTTATAATGGAGATGTAAAGCTCACTAGAAACAAATTTCCACCAATGTCACCCATCAAGCTCTGAGGTTGTCTTTCATGTCGTGCTGCCGACCTGACATCACCGAGTAAAAATTGATTGTTCATTGACATTATAAAGAAATTGAATCTGTCTCTCTCCTTCCCCTCTGTTTACGACTGACACTCCTCAGGTCTTGCTTCCACTGTTCTTTCACCCCTCTCTCCAATCCCTTCAAGTCATACAAATTCTTCCAGCATCCCCCTCCTTTGGAAACTCACAAAACGCAGGTTCACTGCTCAGCTACGCTCCTATGTCCTTCTCTTCTTCCACTTATGGAACCTCCTTCCTCAGTCTATTCAATCTCTTTATACTCTCCAGAGATTAAAGTTGGCTGTACATCCCCATCTCAGGTTATCCTCCATAATCCTTACCTGTGGTCGTTTCTTTCCTCATACAAGCTCTCTTACCTCAAACGATGTAATTGCAGGTTGCTTTTTCCTTTCCCCTTGTCCTGTCCGTTCATCCACTTGATGAATCCGCATGCTGTGCCGCTACCTGATGCACTGTCATTGAGTTTCCCTGTTATCCACTACACTCCACAACCTCGCTCTTCCATACTTTGCAGACAATTTTTTTTTTTTTAGAAATACCTTATGCTCCATGTCATTTCATAATGAACACACCGAATTGGCCAATGACTTCCTTTGGCAAAGTGACGCATTGATATGCAAGATTTCAAACATAATAAGATGACATCTGACCTGTTTGTTGCTGTATCTACTTCCATTATATAATTATTTAAACTTAAATATCTTATTAATTACCTTAGACAATCCACTTATTATGTAGTCAGGTTCACAATGTTTTTTCGTTCAAAAATTTTGGAGACTATGCATTTTATGCTATGCTTTACATTTGCATTTTTTCTATGCAAAACTATGCATTTTTTGGAATATTCAAAGCACAAGGAATCCAAAAATTAATGTTGGCCTTTGCGTAGACACCTTCGCAAAAATGACGCTCAGGACAGTGATGAAGATGTGTAAAAGTGTATTCCTGAACGGTGTAGACCTCGTAGATCCTGTGTATAGGACTATAGTTCAATCTGATACTAACAAGGCTGCTTTCTTGCTTTATAAACCCATATCTATAACTTCAAAAGACTTGCAATATCATGTATTATGTAATACAGTTACGTATATCACAAATATAAAGACAATGGTTTTCAATTACCTTTGTTTGTTGCTTTTCTATAATCCTGAGCACTATTTTGAGGCCTTTATTGGATTCATTGACCCAGAAAACATAGGATTAGCATATTTAATTAAGTTTCTAGGTTGACTAGAAGCCGAGATAGCGCAAAATATGAATTTTACGGGGGCCATTTTGAAAATCCAAAATCTGTGTCTGTGCAAATGCCAACATTGATTTTCGGATTCTCCATGCTCTGATGATTCCAAAAATGTACAGGTTTGATAATCTCCAAAAATTTTGAACGAAATTATATTTGTTAACATAGTGAAGCTGATTAATGTCTCCACCAACAGAAATGGGAGCTAGATATATTGTTTAGTTATCCTTTTTCTTTATTTTGTCTTTCCTGTGTTCTTTCCGACCCTGGTGTTGGCTTAGCGGTTAGGGTGCCAGCTTAGGATCCTAGGATCCTGGGTTCGAATCCTGGTCGATCGCTGAATTAACCCCAGGGGGGTTGACTCAGCCAATCATCCTTCCGAGGTCGGCAAATTGAGTACCAGCTCACTGGTAATTCCCTGTGTGTCGCAAGGGGCGACTGAAAGGGTTGGTGGCAGGAAGGGCTTCCGGCCATAAAAAAAACATTGCTTCAAAAAGGGGACCATGGTCCACAAAAAAGGCCAAACCCTGCTCTGTGGGGAAAATGGCCTCTAAAGGTGGTTCTTTGTTCTTTCCAACAAATTACAATCACACACAATTCCTTCATTTCTGAGCATGGAGGGCATAGAGATACCTTGATCCAATACACTGTGATCCCTTTTTTATTTTTTCGATTCAGCCCCCCCCGCCCCCCCACCCGTTACGATTTAAGGGGTCAAAGGTGAAACACTAAAACAGCAATTAGAATGGCACTCGGTAGAGAGCATACCTCTGCCCGGCTGAACAGTTTACGTTTGGTATCCCACTGAAAGCTAGGCCAGATCTAAATACGGAACTGAACCAGAATGGAATCGACTTGTTGTTGTCACCGACCCGCCTCATTACCGGTGGATGGAGGTTAGGTTTTCACCCTGTCTGTTTGTTACTTGCAAAATCGAGCTGTAGAAGTTGACTTGTTCTGTTTATCCTTGCAAGGATACAATTCCAAAATGTTGTCATGAATGTTGTCTCCAACTGATCCATGGTTTCAACTAATGAGTTTGCTTCTGCTCGTGTGTCACTCTTCTGCAGGGTGTCTGCACCAAGACCCTGAAGCACAGATTTGTAGATATTGCAATTGCACGATCAACTGTGAAGTGCATCCACTCGAGCTGACCACCTTTTGTCACTGAGGCGCTTCGGGAAAAGTTTCATCTTGCTGTCCTCAGATGTCTTCTCATTCAGCAAATCTTGCAACAGCCCCCAACGATAAGTTGATCGTGACAAAAACACGTACAATTTTTGGACAAATCCAAAAAATGTAATTGCATCGGTGCAGGACTCTGCAGCTGCAACATCACATAAGAAAAGCGAGTGGCTCATGCATGGGATGTACACTGCTTTGTCATTGACTGCAATTACCTGAGCTTGCACAGCAGAATAAGTGCCACACATGTTACTGGCATTGTCATATGTTTGACCTCTGCAGTCTTTTAGATTGATGTCCTGTTCGTCACTTATCGTTTCATTTATAACCTTAAACAGCTGAATACCTGTAAGGGATATAACTGGAACAAACCTCAAGAAGCGTTCTACAGGTGTACAGTTATTCAACACGTAGTGCACAATAAATGTCAGCTGATCAGTATGGCTAATATCCGTTGTGGAATCAACACTGAAGGAAAAGTACTTGGCCAATTTTAGCTCATCCACAATGTCCTGTTTTATCTTGTCAGCCATGAGTTTGATGAACTCTTCACAGATTGTTGATGATAGATATGATAGGGCCATCGCAGATTTGTCCTTTTTTTGAAAAATGGCCGCCATTGTTGTCACTATAGTCTCGATGGCCCTATAGCCAAATATCTTCCTTAGGACATACTCTAACTGTGTGCCAACTCTCGTGCTTGTATCATCAAAGGCACAATTCTCCCAAATATTTCACCTATCTGCCATACTAAAAATTGGGCGCCATTTTTATTGGACACATCTGTGATGACTGTAATAGTCAGAATATTTAACTGTGTACCAAATACCATGCTTGTATGATTCAAACAACAGTTTATACAAATTAATGTACCATATAAAGGGTGTTTCCCTAAAGAATGCCTTTTTTCCCGACCGGATGATTAGTTTCGGGGAAAAAGGCATTATTTAGGGAAACACCCTTTACCATATACCATATACCATAATATACCATATAAATGGTGGCCATTTTAAAAACATTGTTGTCACAGGACAAATATATTATGATAACCCTATTGTTAGGGGCCTTTAATTATAATGTGCCAAATGTCAAGCTTGTATGACCACAACAACAGTTTATACACAGTAATGTACCAAATATATGTAAAATAACAAGCAATGGCGGCCATTTAAAAAAATGGCCGCCATTGTTGTCACAGGACAAATCTGCGATGGTCCGATAGCCAAATATCTTCCTCAGGACGTACTCTAACTGTGTGCCAACTCTCGTGCTTGTATAATCAAAGGCACAATTCTCCCAAATATTTCACCTATCTGCCGTACTATATTATATATAACACTTCCGCCCAGTATCTTCGTTCTTTGATAATTGTGTTCTTCTGCTCTGTGTTTATCTAGCGTTTGAGTCTTTGATAAACGTGTTGTATATATTGTGAGAGAATGTCGGTGCTCAGTAGATCGTTCATGGTCAACAAGTATGCCGATGTGATCCATTGAATAAAATCCTCTACCGGCTAGTGCAGTTGTTGTTGTTGTTGTTGTTGTTGTTGTTGTAGTATAGCTCCAGATAGTTCTCTTGAACAAGCCCGCTGCACGGAGACAGCCGATCGATCTCGCAGGGGCGACCCAGAGATCCCCCACATCCAGAATGGTGTTCCCCCGCCTTCAGGAATTTGGGCCCAGGACAAAGTTGGAGAGAGACAGAGAAAGAGAGAGAGGTAGCTAGGAGAGAGAGGGAGGGAGAGGGAAAGAGAGGAAAAGAAAGAGGGAGAGGGAGAGGGAGGGAGAGAGAAAGAGACAAGAGGGAAAGGGCCTGTCCATGGGGACTGATCAGCATTCTGACTGTGACCGTGCTGCCCTGACAAATCCGGGCAGCAGGGAAGAATGGGGAAGATTTGCTTCCCGATGTTGGGGGGGTTCATCCACCACGAAGAGGCGTCCCCGCTACTTGTAGGCTAGTGAAGTTGTTGTTGTTGTTGTTGTTGTTGTTGTTGTTGTTGCTGTTGTATGGCCCCGAACAGTTCTCTTGAACAAGCCCATGGCACGGAAACAGCTAATTGATCCTCCATGCAGTATTGCAGTATTGTTGGACTTTTGCATCAATAGTCCACAGGGCAGCATCAGATGAAGCCGCTGGTAAACTTCCCTGTTGGTTATCTGCATGTTCTTCTGTGTTCGACGAAAGGAATTCATGAGAGACAGCACGTTCGTCCACGTCAGAGCCATCAGTGTAGACTGGGCCGACGAGGGTATCAATGAAACAATCATCAACAGGAGTCACTGCATTGGAGTGGCGACCCGTCCTGGATTGTGCCCAATAGCCGAGGAAACTGCTTAAGCAGCCATTTGCATCTGAAGAGGAAAAAGGAGTGATCTTCTTCACCGGGCGCAGTTACTTAATTAACAGTCTGACACACATGGCGTGTGGACTTCCTCTCTGGTCGCAGTCAACGTGTCTCATCTCTCCTTCCTGTTAAGACTGGAGTTCCCCAAGGTAGTGTTCTGGGCCTTGTGCTTTTTTTGGTCTTCATTAATGATCTCTCTGACTCTCTGGAATATCCTCTCTATCTGTTTGCTGATGACTCCAATCTCTGCCGCTCCATATCTCAACCTTCAGATCGGCAGACAGCAGCCTCTTCACTCTCTACAGACCTGGACAAAATCACAAACTTGTCAAACAAGTGGAACATGTCTTTCAATCCTGACAAATCACACCATCACTTTGTCTCTCCGAAAAGACCGACTGGACAACCCTCCCATCTACTTTCTCAACAATCCTCTCGAAGAAGTTCTGTCACTCAAGCTTTTGGGTCTCACTATCTGCCATGATCTTTCCTGGGAAAACCACATTTCTAAGCTGGCCTCCAAAGTCAGTGACCAACTGGGCATCCTCCGTTATGCGAAGTCCTTCCTTGGTACACCTGAGCTCCTCACCACATACAAGGCTTTCATCCGCAGCTCGATGGAATACTGCTCTCTCCTCTGGGACGGTGCTCCTGCCTCACACCTAGCTCGGCTTCACGCTGTTGAAACCAAACCTTTCAGAATCATTGGAATCTCCCGCGATGAAGCTGATTCCGAGGGCCTTTCACTCACTCACCGCAGGCAGTTTGGTGGTTTTTCTGTCTTCTACCGATTTCTCTCCGGCCTTGGTCACCCAGCTCTGTCTGTGCTCTGTCCCTGAAATATTCTTGCAGAACGCACAAGACCTGACAGAAACGCTCTTCTGGTGAAACTGCCAAAATCAAGACTCCCTGCTCACCTTCACTCTTTTAATCCGCTTTTCTTTTCCTCTGGAACAAACTCCCTCACTCCCTTCAATCCCACTCCTCCCTCCAGGTCTTTAAAACAGCTGTTCACCACCATCTCTTGTCTTCCTCCATCCAAAACCCTGATCTTTTCTACCCCCGTTAAAACACCCAAACCCACCTCTTTCAATCCCCAACTTCTTTCCTGAAATGCCTAGTATTGTTCATTTGCTTTATACCGTGTACCCCCAACCCCCCTCCCACCACCTCCAGCCCTCTCTCTTCCACAGATCTACGGACATCACTGTTCCCTGCTGTTGTGCTTGTGTGCTTCCCTCTCTCTCCCGCTCCCTTTATTGAATGCTTTATGTGTCCGTGCATGTTTTCGTGTGTAATGTGTTAGCTCTTACATGATCCTTGAGTCTGTATACAAAAAGAAAACAACCATAAAATAAAAACAAAAAACAGTCGAAGCAGAAATACAAAGTGTAACTGAAGTAAATGTTGATACGAGGCAGTTTTGCTTCATTTTATGAGATTCTGCTTTACGCTTGCGCTTCTGAGCGCCGCTCAAATGTTTCTTCATCATTTGTGTTACTAATTATCCTCTACACTAACTCTAAGTCTCCTGCTCTGCGCGTGTGTAACTGGAACGTACGCCATTAACTGTGTGGTGACGTCACATGCCAGGGAAAGGGAATGGCAATACGTTTTTTTTTCCAATTCAAATCGTGTTTTTTTTTTTTTGAAGTAGCATTAAATTCTATACGTATTCTTTATTGAAACGTATCGCGACGTCCACACTTTAAAAAAAATCTTTGTCGTCATGGACGCCTTCTAATTTTGGGCCTGGCACCATTATAAACCCGGCACTGGTTGTTGTAGGTAAGTGTCATCGGTTGAGGGACGACAGGAGTTCAGTCGGTACTGCGCTTGTCTCTGAGTGCTGTCTGCTTCTGGATTTGTTCCCCAATTAATTTGAATTCGACAATGCTATCATCCTGGTGAAGAGCCGGCAGGGGGCGCTGCATCCCTGACTGCATCCGATGCAGTGACGTCACGTAAGGTTGGTCGTCTCATCAGTTTTTGGATTAAATAAATAAATACACGTGAGCTCCCTTACAAGGTTGCCAAATGGTTACAAGCTTAAACGTCGTACAATGGTTGCCAACCTATGGCTGTTCGTGCTAAGAAGTATCACATTCCATTTTTAATGTTTGTAGTATGACCTGGTCAGGGTTTAGAACCACCAATGTCCCAGACTCAGAGCGGACACTAACTATTAATATGATGTCACCATTGTATGCCACTACCCTATATCAGTATATGTGATCACTTCAGGGAGGTTAAACCGGTTAGGTCAAATGAATGATTTGTTAGATCAGGTTAATTGCAAGAATGAACAAGAAAGAGCAATCAGAGTTTGCAGACCGTCACCAGGACGTGTTTGTGTGGTGTATTTTGTGTGGTGTTTGTGTGGTTCATTGACGATGTAGATTTATGTTAAATCCAATATGGCTGCCGAACCACGTGAGCGATGACGTAATCAATTTAATTTTCCCATACAATTTTTGTGTAGATCATGCTCAAGAAATTTCAAACTGATGGGATCAAGCGCTGCACTTGTTTAATTATGACGTTATAATGAAGGCACTGATGACATCATCATTAATTTATGTTGTTCCCCATGGGGATTACTTGCCAATGAAGCATGTTTCGATTTTTTCCATGGAGCTGTTTTGGAGATGGAGGTGCAAACTTTTTCGTTTTTTTCCCCAAGATGGCGCCCGTATCACGTGACCTATGACATTTTAATTATGATTAAAAAAAATTCTACAGGAGGAGGCGTTGTTATGTTGAAATTTTCTTGGCTATCGGACCAATGTTTGCAGAGAAAAGCATACTCATGTTCTGTGCGGACAGACAGACAAACAGACAAACAAACGGACCAAAATGCAATGCCCTCTCCTCTGGCGAGGGTAATGAATGGGGGTAAGGATAAAGATCGACGTGTGTCAGCAAAATGCGGTGTAATAGCATCTCCTTATGGGCATGCTTTGGGTGGTGGCCCCATCACAAGCAGGTCGCTGGGGTGCCATAGTGGGATTTCATAGGGGCCTTCCAACCTTGCAATTTATATCGAGAAAGTTGATACATATAGCCAGGTCTATGGAACAATACAGAACTTCTTAAATAACATAAATGTTATGATGAACCATTGTGAGACTCCATAGAACCTCATGGAACATCCTGTCGACTTCTATAAACGACTATGAACTGAAAGTAGAATTGTTTTGCAATTCCATGGAACTACACATGAATATATCCGATTAACGAAGCATGGGATTTCTTTTCCAGTGAAATCCCCTGTTAAGCAAGACCTCGTCACTAATCCAACAAGCCACCCTAATCAGACCACTTGTCACATTCATCTGGTTTCTGCTTCGGTAATCAAACCAGGGCACCCCGTGCACAAATAAGAACACTTTTGTTTGGCTGAAAATGTCTATTAAATGGGGTCCTACTGTAAAACTGGCAGAAAAGATGGAATTGGGATTTATTGTTGTTTTGACTGTTGTCGAGATAGCATCAATACATGTGAGGAGACGAGAGCTGAGGTGGGTCTTTCCAAAAGTCATGTGGATGTATGTCAACTGTGTCATGACTACAACCCCCATCCAACCATCCCATGTGTCATATTTATTTATTAATTATCAAAATAATTATCCGTTAGAGCCCCATACACTTGGCAGAGGTCCGGGGCATATCATGGCGAGTGGAGAAACGTTTCTAAGCCACAAACAATGCCCCTACCAGGGTTGAAGAAAAAAGACCGGAATGGGGGTTTTAACCCCCCCCACCCTCCCTTCCACTCTACTGGGAAAATACTAGATTTAATTCAAGTTGGGAGTTTTTTTTTTAACCCAGATGGGGAAAACTAGGCTGGGCCAGTTAATGCCAATCCTGACTACAGGAGTAACAACTAGAACAGCACTTGGTAGAGTGCATACCTCCGCCAGGCTGAACAGTTTATGTTTTGTATCCCACTGATAGGTCGGGCCTGGATTCGGACCTGAACCAAAATCTAATCGGCTTGTTCTTGTCACCAAACCAACTCGCCCACCAAGTTTAGTCATAACCCGTCCATAACCTTTTAAAATATCATGTAAAATAATCGCTTTTTGCCCGATTTCTCAATGGTGAAGAATCATTTAAAAATTAAATAATTCTCGTATCCGAATCCATATTCAGATCTTCACCAAAATCGAATCGATTAGTCGTTGTCAGACACCAAACCTCTCCACCCAGTTTTGTCAAAATCCGTCCATAACGTTTTGAGATATCGTGGTATTTATATTTACTTTTTCCACACGTCAATTTGGGGATTAGTCCTACTCAGCAAACATCGTAACTCGCTCTCGACATTGATCAGACTGTTTCTGGCTTTAGTTTTGATCACTACGAAGCTTGATAATGCAAATTGACATCGGCAAGTCGTTGGGGACATCTCTAGGACCTGTGCAACTACTTAGCGCGGACAGCTCGTGACCCCCATGCAAACCCACTCACGGCCCCCTTGGTGGTCATGACCCACCGTTTGAGAAGCAATGCTCTCGGGCCTAGGCCATCCTTTCAGCCCCCACTCCATGTACTCTTGGGCCAATTAAGAGTGCTCGGGGTATAGTTCTTTGTGTTGTCAGACTCTGCATGGTCATTCCATCAAAATTATTGAACAGAGAAAGAGGTGTCGGTACTTCATCAATATCGATGCTCTTCAGCATGAATTTCCTCAGAGGCATGTCCAGTATCTTCAAAAGGTGGAAATTGGTTTCAAAAAATCGTTTTCTTTGATTGATTTGGGATGGTTGGGTTCTCCAGATCATTCAAGTAAAGTCATTTTGTGTGTTTCTGACGAGTTTCCTTTACCACACTTGGACCCCACCATTGCTGGAACGGTTCAACAAATTAGTATTGAAATAGATTTCCACCTTTGAATGATATATAATTTAGATAAAAGTTGCAATTAAAGCTAAAAATACACTGATGAGATGAAAATATTCACACAAACCAACAAGGAACTCTCATGTACTTGTGTAGTTTCTTAATCCATATTTAATTATTCGTGAACTATTGAGATATTGATAATTCCATTAAGTCCTTTAGATATAGAAGCTAATTAGTGGCACTTTAAATGTCACACATAAACTGAAGAAGTGAAAAATGATGAGCTGAATTCAAAGGACCAATGAATTTATCATCTTTGTATATCGATGTATTTCTGTCTACGGTTACATAACAGTGTATATCATATCATAACATAACATAACATATCATAACAGTACATCATAACAGTGTGTATCAGTGTATATCGATGTATTTCTGTAGATGGTTACATAATAGTGTATCTGTGTATTTACTTTTAATAGTGTATCTGGTCATTATTTACTTTTAATGATGTTTATATACGAATCAAAAAGAAGATAATTGGTTTTGGGCAGTCCTTTCCGCATATCCCGTGGGATTTTGAGTTGGAGAGACGACTGTGATGGCGGGAGGGATTTGGCATTCTCTCAAGCAGGGATTCAACCCATGTCCTTATAAAAGGTCTTTGTCCGAGGTCACCGAGTCCGATCGGTGCAGCGATCGGTGCAGCCGTTGTGCGGCACCCAGGAAAATAACGTTATGCGGGAGTCCAAACCTGAAAATGCTGGAGGCCAAAGCTGAAATTGGAAAAACAATATAGCCTATTTTACTCCGAGATCCCAAGATTACCCACCCAAAATATCGTTGCGATCGGTTCAGCCGTTTTTGCGGTACCTTCGAACAGATGGACAGACAGACAGACGGGCAGACATTTGGTGAATTACAGTAAGATGGTTATATAATAGTGTATCGGTGTATATCGATGTATTTCTGTCCATGGTTATAATAATAGTGTATCTGTGTATATCGGCGTATTTCTGACTATGGTTTTTTAATAGTGTATCGATGTATATTGGCATGGTTGTAACCATAATCATCAATAGTACCCTAATGCTGTTCTTCTTTTTAATTTTGCTGGTTGAGGTGTCGATTGAACGGTTTTCTATAGAACAGTTGATACAATAACGTTCTTTACAATAGGATCATATGTAAATTCATATGTAATTCATTTGCAACATTGAGGCTCATTGAAGAACGACGTTAGAGAGGGTAATGGAGCAACAATCCGACAGTGGGGCAACGGTTGGACACAAGCAAGGGAATGAATGGACAGGAAAAGAGAAGAGGGAGGCATTGTGGGCATACATTAATCTGCAAGTAAGAGGGATGGGTTGGATGGGGTTTATGGGGGTAGTAAAGATCATGGGTAGGGACAGAAGAGAACATTATATTTATTGGTATTAATGATCCATATAATTATACAGAATGTGTTTCCTTTTGGAAATATATTTAACCAGGACTAGCAGGAGTACGCGGCGTTTCCGGGTGAGGTGCTTTAATAATTTAATGGAAAAATTTACCCATGGAAAGTGCTTTAACCTCAGTGTTGCCCAGGTAAAAAAGGAAATTGTAATACCCTCTGCCACCATCACCGGGTGGTGCTACACGGTACACATTCACAAAGATAATTTACGCCCCATGAGGCGTAGCATGAGGCCACAGCCACATAGCCTATGTTACCCCCCAGACAAAGTTGTATTTGTATTTTACCCTGAGTAAAGTATAAAAGCATTTATAGCTGGAATACCCGGCGTTGCTCAAGCGAAAAAGAAACATCATATTTGAAATGAGGCAAATACAATGGAAAAGCAATTGCATCAAAATCAGAATCCATCACAAATGTCAAATAATAATTTTACATTTTTGGTGAATATATGCTGGTGAATGTGCCGTTCATCACGTTTCTGAGTTAGGTGTGATGACGTTCAGGAAGAAGAAGGAGCCTTACCACCAACTTTGACCACTTCAGGAAATGTTTGATTATTTGTGTTTAAATCTCTGGTAATTGTTTTGTATAATTATCTATGCAAATATGTACTTGTATATAGCTATCATTAATCAAAAAGGCTTAGGCACTATAGAGCGATAATTTTATTTTTCTTTTATTTATTTATTTTAAATCCCCAAAAAACGAACTTTTATTTTTTCAAAAATGTTTGTTTGTTTTTTGCCTAAAATACTCCCCAGCACGCACTGATGAACCTCTGAAAGTTTGATGAAGATTCGTTTAGGCATCTCTGAGAAAAATGACGACACACACACAGACAGACCAATGGCTTTCTTGTGTAGTAGCTTTGCAGAGTAGACCCAATGGTGCCATTCTTTTTTCCAGGCCATCCATGTTTTTGACCAGCAATGGGAATGGAACCCACACTATTGGGAACAATACACAAGCCTTTATCCACTCCACATCCAAGTGATTATTTCATTAGAGAGTAGGTATATCAGTAAGTACGTGTCCTGTCGCATAACGTCAATCCAATATATATATATATATATATATATATGTAAAAGAAAGTTTATTTTTGTGTGTGTTTTTCACTTGCGAAAATCGAAGATTTTTCAAGTATAATGGTTTGTCGGTCATGTGCATTATTAGCCCTGTTGGACTTAGTCCGAAATGGGGGGCTTATGGATTGGGTCTCGTCCGTCCGTCTGTGCGTCTGCAACTATATCTTGGAGATGTATGGACCGATTTTGTTCAATCTAGGCACAAAGACAATACATTATGGTATACGTATACACATCATTTTGTTTCGTGATGTGATCAAAGATGGCCGACTGGCGGCCATTTTAGTTGTAAAATAACCCGATGTTGAACACGTCCTCAACCATTTTTCAGACACGCATTTGCCAATATTGTTCAAACTTGGCATACTTTTTCATCCTATTGACCATCTTTGATCACTTTTCATCACTTTTATCACATCAAGCAAGTCACTTTTCATCCTGTTGACCCAATGAATGATGGTTTACATATGCACCTCATTTGTTTTCGAGATCAGATCCAAGGTGGCCAACTGGAGGTCATTTTGCTACTTCAATGTGTCCTCAACAATTTCTCAGCTACGTATGGACCAATTTTGTTCAAACTTGGCACAAGCATAGGCCATGACGGCATACACGTGCACCTCACTTTATTTCACGATGTGAACAAAGATGGCCGACTGGTAGACTGGTGGTCATTTTAGTTGTAAGAAAAAAAGCCCAATATTGAAGACGTCCTTAACCATTTCTTGGACATGCATTTACCGATCTTGTTCAAACTTGGCACACAGATAATGAATGATGCCTTAAATATGCGCGTCATTTTGTTTTGAGATTAAATCCAAGATGGCCGACTGGTGGCCATTTTGTTACTTAAACGTGTCCCCAACCATTTCTCAACATGCATGGACCGATTTTGTTCGAACTTGGCACAAAGACAATACATGAGAGTGTACATATTGTCACGCGAATCCCTCGGTTAATACCGTAGGATCACGGATGGCCCAAACGGACTTAAATGGAGGTGACGATCAATGACGGATTCGACTATAAAAGTATGGGAGGAAGAATGAAGAGGAAGAAGCGGTAAGCCCTTACCTGTAGCGATCCGACTACAGCTCCAATCCTGGAGGAAATTAACTCAAACGGAAATCCGGGGTAAAATGTACAAAAATAAGGATTTATTATGCCGAATCCGATACAAAGAACGCGACGGAAGAACTAATTCTAAATTGGGACATCCCCACACAGATTTCAAATACAAGACAATGGGAGAATGAATAAAATAAACGTTTCATTGTGCGCGTTTGTGGGTGCGAGCTTATCTGTCTGTATGTAGTCTGCAGTCGGCAGGAATTGTCCAGGCTCTGGTGCTCACGCGAAGCAGGCCTCCGTCCACCTCGTTCATGCCCTGATAGGCCCCGAGCGACCCGCTCAGCGGTACGCCTCACTCGCCCCCCGTCGGTCGCACGCGAGGTCCCGTCCGCTCACAGCACCAAGCCTCGCTCCAAGCCGCACTCCATGCGCCGCGCTCCAAGCACCAAGCACCAAGGGCACAAAGAAGAACCCAAGGAAGACGACGGACCACCAGGGAAGAACGCAGGGAGGAAGACCATGACTGAACCAGGAAGAATGCTGGGAAGACCGCAGGGATGAATGCAGGGAAGACGACCAGGGAAGCCAATCAGCACACACACCAAAGCACAAGCACCCACGCAGAACCCAGAGCGAATAGCCCAAAATGCACGCGAACTACCCGTTTTGTCTCCCATGGTCTGACGTCAATTCTCACGCGTTACGAATCCATTCCTCCCTTCTTTCTGGTCTTTCCTGCCTTCTGATGTCACCAGCGCTTGTTCTCCAACCAGCGACCCACTTCTAAGTAGTGTTCGGCGCCTACCGCCCTGATTGGCCGAATGTTCCCGCCCTCCGCACTGATTGGCCGAGGTGTCACCAGTCGGTGGCCAATCAGTGCGCCGCTCCCTTCCACCAACCAATCACACGTTCCCTGGTCGTGGCTATTGCTTGCCTTACACGATCTTTGATGCCCATGGTGGCGTTCTGCGCAGCTGCTGCCTGCTTGTCTTTCTGGTTTGTTTTATTGTAAGGGAGGGGATTTAATTACTGTGGTGCACTGAGGGATCAATCTAAGTGTCCATATGAATGCGTTGCCATAATGGACACTGTAGTCAGGTTCACTATGTTTTTTCGTTCAAAATCATGGTAGATTAGCAAACCTATACATTTTTGGAAACGTTATTACATGGAAAATCTGAAAATCAATGTTTACATTTGCCAATTCCGACCAATTCGATTCGACCAATTCGACCAATTCGACCAATTCCATTCGACCAATTCGACCATTCGAGCAATCGCTTCGATCGACCATTCGACCATTCGACCAATTCGATCGATTCGATTCGATTCGATTCAACGAATTCGATTCGATCGACCATTCGACCAATTCGATCGATTCGATTCGATTCGATTCATCGAATTCGATTCGATCGACCATTCGACCAATTCGATTTGCCAATCAATTTGACCGACCTTTGCTTGTGTGGAACGGACTGTGAAAACGATGCGGACTATATTGTCGGATACGACACACAGGACAGTGATGACGAACTCTAAATGGCATATTCTGTAATCGTGTATGTTTGATGCCATTGACTGCCTGTGTATATTTTGTCATTGACTGCCTGTGTAGATGTGAAGTTATACTGACTGCATGTGTATATATGATTTTGCTGACTGCCTGTGTATGTTTGGTGATATGAATTATTGTGACACATTTTGATGTTATTAACTGCCTGTACAAAATGATAACATGTATTTGATTATGCAACTTATCGCGAATATAAAGACAGTATTTTGCAATTCAAAACCTTTGATTCGTGTCTTACCATTCCCCATAGCACTAATTTGATACTTTCATTGGATTCCTTGTCCCTGAAAATATAGGTTTAGTATATTTTAAAAAGTTTTTAGGGTAATTAGAGGCAGAAATAGAACAAAATATGTATTTTACAGTGGCCATTTTGAAAATCCAAAATGGCCGCCATACAGGTATCTCTCCAAATGTAAACATTGATTTTTAGTTTCCTTATGCTATAAC
Organism: Myxine glutinosa; assembly: GCF_964187855.1. NCBI lineage: Eukaryota > Metazoa > Chordata > Myxini > Myxiniformes > Myxinidae > Myxine > Myxine glutinosa. Next base: position 288,844,582 of record NC_136261.1, on the reverse strand, counting down.
CTTTCCAAAAATGTATAGGTTTGCTAATCTACCATGATTTTGAACGAAATATAATTTATTGACAAAGTGAACCTGACTACTGGATTGGCGACAGAGGGCATGACAAACAAAGCAATTTTACCCATAATCCCTGCACTAATGAGCATGCCCCTCCCCCTCGTGGCAGGGACACAGATACAACTTGTAGCGACATCTGGGCTACACACAGAACTTATTACAGGTAGATTCCCTATCACGACACTCGAGTACCTACCTATGCAGATCTACCTGGCTCTAGATATTCCTCTACCCCTCCCCCCCCCACCCCCTCCCCTGCCGACATAACAATATGCAGAAGATTTTGTTTTGTAACCTGACCAATTTTTAAACCGACTGGGGCCTTTAACTCCGTATAGCAAAATTACTAAGGGGGCTGTGACATTTTATTTCTTTTTCTCCTTATGACTTGCAAAATCGAAGATTTTTCAAGTATTTTGGTCGGTTGCGTTTGTGGTTCTGTCTGTCTGTCTGTTTGTTACTTGCAAAATCGAAGATTTTTCAAGTATATTGGTCGGTTGCATTTGTGGTTCTGTCTGTCTGTTTGCTTGTTACTTGCCGGAAAATTTTTCCGGCAAGTATGTTGATCTGTTCGTTTGTCTGTTTGTTACTTGCCGGAAAAGATTCCGGCAAGTATGTTGATCTGTTCGTTTGTTTGTTACTTGCCGGAAAAATTTTCCGGCAAGTATGTTGATCTGTTCGTTTGTTACTTGCCGGAAAAGATTCCGGCAAGTATGTTGATCTGTTCGTTTGTTACTTGCCGGAACAATTTCCGGCAAGTATGTTGATCTGTTCGTTTGTTTGTCTGTTTGTCTGTTTGTCTGTTTGTCTGTCTGTTTGTCTGTCTGTTTGCAGCACTGCGTCTACACCGTTGCACGGAGAATCGCCAAACTTTGCACACATATTGGTCTTGCCCTGGAATAGACTGTGCCCAATTGATGACGTCATCGGTGACGTGGTTCGGCCGCCATCTTGGAAAAACCGAAAAAATTTGCACCTCTATATCTCCGAAAGTACTGTACTGAAAAAATTGAGACATGGCTCATTGTAAAGAACTCTCCATGGGGAATAAAATATGTTAATGATGACGTCATATGTCACGTGGTCGGCCGCCATCTTGGAAAAAAGGCAAAAATTTGCACCACTATATCTCCAAAAGTGCTGAACAGAAAAAATTGAGACATGGCTCATTGTAAAGAACTCTCCATGGGGAATAAAATATGTTAATGATGACGTCATCAGTCACGTGGTCGGCCGCCATCTTGGAAAAACCGAAAAACTTAGCACCTCCATATCTCCGAAAGTGCTGAATAGAAAAAATTGAGACATGGCTCATTGTAAAGAACTCTCCATGGGGAATAAAATATGTTAATGATGATGTCATCGGTCACGTGGTTCGGCCGCCATCTTGGAAAAACCGAAAAATTCTGCACCTCCACATCTCCAAAAGTCCTGAATAGAAAAAATTGAGACATGGCTCATTGTAAAGAACTCTCCATGGGGAATAAAATATGTTAATGATGACGTCATCGGTCACGTGGTTCGGCCGCCATCTTGGAAAAACTTTGCACCTCGATATCTCCGAAAGTGCTGAACAGAAAAAATTGAGACATGGCTCATTGTGAAGAACTCTCCACGGGGAATAAAATATGTTAATGATGACGTCATCGGTCACGTGGTTCAGCCACCATATTTGTCCTAAATGGCCGATAAAAAAGTAAATTCCGGCAAGTCCTCGGTCTCTGACCGATTTTTCATTACTTGCCGGAACAATTTCCGGCAAGTATGTTGATCTGTTCGTTACTTGCCGGAAAAATTTTCCGGCAAGTATGTTGATCTGTTCGTTTGTTACTTGCCGGAAAAAATTTTCCGGTAAGTATGTTGATCTGTTCGTTTGTCTGTCTGTTTGTCTGTCTGTCTGTCTGTCTGTCTGTCTGTCTGTTTGCAGCACTGCGTCTACACCGTTGCACGGAGAATCGCCAAACTTTGCACACATATTGGTCTTGCCCTGGAATAGACTGTGCCCAATTGATGACGTCATCGGTGACGTGGTTCGGCCGCCATCTTGGAAAAACCGAAAAACTTTGCACTTCTATATCTCCGAAAGTACTGAACAGAAAAAATTGAGACATGGCTCATTGTAAAGAACTCTCCATGGGGAATAAAATATGTTAATGATGACATCATCAGTCACGTGGTCGGCCGCCATCTTGGAAAAACGGCAAAACTTTGCACCACGAAATCTCCAAAAGTGCTGAACAGAAAAAATTGAGACATGGCTCATTGTAAAGAACTCTCCATGGGGAATAAAATATGTTAATGATGACGTCATATGTCACGTGGTCGGCCGCCATCTTGGAAAAACGGCAAAGATTTGCACCACTATATCTCCAAAAGTGCTGAACAGAAAAAATTGAGACATGGCTCATTGTAAAGAACTCTCCATGGGGAATAAAATATGTTAATGATGACGTCATATGTCACGTGGTCGGCCGCCATCTTGGAAAAACGGCAAAACTTTGCTCCACTATATCTCCAAAAGTGCTGAACAGAAAAAATTGAGACATGGCTCATTGTAAAGAACTCTCCATGGGGAATAAAATATGTTAATGATGACGTCATCAGTCACGTGGTTCGGCCGCCATCTTGGAAAATGGCAAAACTTTGCACCACTATATCTCCAAAAGTGCTGAACAGAAAAAATTGAGACATGGCTCATTGTAAAGAACTCTCCATTGGGAATAAGATATGTTAATGATGACGTCATCAGTCACGTGGTCGGCCGCCATCTTGGAAAAACGGCAAAACTTTGCACCACGAAATCTCCAAAAGTGCTGAACAGAAAAAATTGAGACATGGCTCATTGTAAAGAACTCTCCATGGGGAATAAAATATGTAAATGATGACGTCATCAGTCACGTGGTTCGGTCGCCATCTTGGAAAAACGGCAAAACGTTGCACCACTATATCTCCAAAAGTGCTGAACAGAAAAAATTGAGACATGGCTCATTGTAAAGAACTCTCCATGGGGAATAAAATATGTTAATGATGACGTCATATGTCACGTGGTCGGCCGCCATCTTGGAAAAACGGCAAAACTTTGCACCACTATATCTCCAAAAGTGCTGAACAGAAAAAATTGAGACATGGCTCATTGTAAAGAACTCTCCATTGGGAATAAGATATGTTAATGATGACGTCATCAGTCACGTGGTCGGCCGCCATCTTGGAAAAATGGCAAAACTTTGCACCACAAAATCTCCAAAAGTGCTGAACAGAAAAAATTGAGACATGGCTCATTGTAAAGAACTCTCCATGGGGAATAAAATATGTTAATGATGATGTCATATGTCACGTGGTCGGCCGCCATCTTGGAAAAACGGCAAAACTTTGCACCACTATATCTCCAAAAGTGCTGAACAGAAAAAATTGAGACATGGCTCATTGTAAAGAACTCTCCATGGGGAATAAAATTTGTTAATGATGACGTCATATGTCACGTGGTTCGGCCGCCATCTTGGAAAAACCGAAAAACTTAGCACCTCTATGTGTCCAAAGGTGCTGAATAGAAAAAATTGAGACATGCCTCATTGTAAAGAACTCTCCATGGGGAATAAAATATGTTAATGATGACGTCATCGGTCACGTGATTCGGCCGCCATATTTGTCCTCAATGGCCAATAAAAAAGTACATTCCGGCAAGTCCTCGGTCTCTGACCGATTTTTCATCTGTCTGTCTGTCTGTCTGTTTGTCTGTCTGTCTGTCTGTTTGCAGCACTGCGTCTACACCGTTGCACGTAGAATCGCCAAACTTTGCACACGTATTGGTCTTGCCCTGGAATAGACTGTGCCCAATTGATGACGTCATCGGTGACGTGGTTCGGCCGCCATCTTGGAAAAACCGAAAATCTTTGCACCTCTATATCTCCGAAAGTACTGAACAGAAAAAATTGAGACATGGCTCATTGTAAAGAACTCTCCATGGGGAATAAAATATGTTAATGATGACGTCATCAGTCACGTGGTCGGCCGCCATCTTGGAAAAACCGAAAAACCTAGCACCTCCATATCTCCGAAAGTGCTGAATAGAAAAAATTGAGACATGGCTCATTGTAAAGAACGCTCCATGGGGAATAAAATATGTTAATGATGTCATCGGTCACGTGGTTCGGCCGCCATCTTGGAAAAACCGAAAAACTCCACCTCCACATCTCCAAAAGTCCTGAATAGAAAAAATTGAGGCATGGCTCATTGTAAAGAACTCTCCATGGGGAATAAAATATGTTAATGATGACGTCATCGGTCACGTGGTTCGGCCGCCATATTTGTCCTAAATGGCCGATAAAAAAGTACATTCCGGCAAGTCCTCGGTCTCTGACCGATTTTTCATTACTTGCCGGAAAAATTTTCCGGCAAGTATGTTGATCTGTTCGTTTGTTTGTCTGTTTGTCTGTTTGTCTGTTTGTCTGTTTGTCTGTCTGTTTGTCTGTCTGTTTGCAGCACTGCGTCTACACCGTTGCACGGAGAATCGCCAAACTTTGCACACATATTGGTCTTGCCCTGGAATAGACTGTGCCCAATTGATGACGTCATCGGTGACGTGGTTCGGCCGCCATCTTGGAAAAACCGAAAAACTTTGCACTTCTATATCTCCGAAAGTACTGAACAGAAAAAATTGAGACATGGCTCATTGTAAAGAACTCTAGATGGGGAATAAAATATGTTAATGATGACGTCATTGGTCACGTGGTTCGGCCGCCATCTTGGAAAAACCGCAAAACTTTCTATATGTAGAATCTTTCTATACGTAGAATAGCCAAACTTTGCACACTTATTTGGCTTGCCCTCTAATATACTGTGCCCAAATGATGACGTCATCGGTCACGTGGTTCGGCCGCCATCTTTGAAAAAATTTGCACCTCCATATCTCCGAAAGTGCTGAATAGAAAAAATTGAGACATGGCTCATTGTAAAGAACTGTCCATGGGGAATAAAATATGTTAATGATGACGTCATCAGTCACGTGGTTCGGCGGCCATCTTGGAAAAACCGAAAAAAAATTGCACCTCTATATCTCCGAAAGTACTGAACAGAAAAAATTGCTACATGGCTCATTGTAAAGAACTCTCCATGGGGAATAAAATAAGTAAATGATGACGTCATCAGTCACGTGGTTCGGTCGCCATCTTGGAAAAACGGCAAAACGTTGCGCCACTATATCTCCAAAAGTGCTGAACAGAAAAAATTGAGACATGGCTCATTGTAAAGAACTCTCCATGGGGAATAAAATATGTTAATGATGACATCATCAGTCACGTGGTCGGCCGCCATCTTGGAAAAACGGCAAAACTTTGCACCACGAAATCTCCAAAAGTGCTGAACAGAAAAAATTGAGACATGGCTCATTGTAAAGAACTCTCCATGCAGAATAAAATAGGTTAATGATGACGTCATATGTCACGTGGTCGGCCGCCATCTTGGAAAAACGGCAAAACTTTGCACCTCCATATCTCTGAAAGTACTGAATAGAAAAAATTGAGACACGGCTCATTGTAATGAACTCTCCATGGGGAATAAAATATGTTAATGATGACGTCACCGGTCACGTGGTGGGCTGCCATCTTGGAAAAACGGCAAAACTTTGCACCACAAAATCTCCAAAAGTGCTGAACAGAAAAAATTGAGACATGGCTCATTGTAAAGAACTCTCCATGTGGAATAAAAAATGTTAATGATGATGTCATATGTCACGTGGTTCGGCCGCCATCTTGGAAAAACGGCAAAACTTTGCACCTCCATATCTCTGAAAGTACTGAATAGAAAAAATTGAGACATGGCTCATTGTAAAGAACTCTCCATGTGGAATAAAAAATGTTAATGATGACGTCATCGGTCACGTGGTTCGGCCGCCATCTTGGAAAAGCTTTGCACCTCTATATCTCCGAAAGTGCTGAACAGAAAAAATTGAGACATGGCTCATTGGAAAGAAATGTCCATGGGGCATAAAATATGTTAATGATGACGTCATAGGTCACGTGGTTCGGCCGCCATCTTGGAAAAACCGAAAAACTTTACACCTCCATATCTCCGAAAGTGCTGAACAGAAAAAATTGAGACATGGCTCATTGTAAATATCTCTCCATGGGGAATAAAATATGTTACTGATGACGTCATCAGTCACGTGGTTCGGCCGCCATCTTGGAAAAACCGAAAAACTTTGCACCTCCATATCTCCGAAAGTGCTGAATAGAAAAAATTGAGACATGGCTCATTGTAAAGAACTCTCCATGGGGAATAAAATATGTTAATGATGATATCATCGGTCACGTGGTTCGGCCGCCATCTTGGAAAAACCGAAAAACTCTGCACCTCCACATCTCCAAAAGTCCTGAATAGAAAAAATTGAGGCATGGCTCATTGTAAAGAACTCTCCATGTGGAATAAAAAATGTTAATGATGACGTCATCGGTCACGTGGTTCGGCCGCCATCTTGGAAAAGCTTTGCACCTCTATATCTCCGAAAGTGCTGAACAGAAAAAATTGAGACATGGCTCATTGGAAAGAAATGTCCATGGGAAATAAAATATGTTAATGATGACGTCATAGGTCACGTGGTTCGGCCGCCATCTTGGAAAAGCTTTGCACCTCTATATCTCCGAAAGTGCTGAACAGAAAAAATTGAGACATGGCTCATTGGAAAGAAATGTCCATGGGGAATAAAATATGTTAATGATGACGTCAGATGTCACGTGGTTCGGCCGCCATCTTGGAAAAACGGCAAAACTTTGCACCTCTATATCTCCAAAAGTGCTGAGCAGAAAAAATTGAGACATGGCTCATTGTAAAGAACTCTCCATGGGGAATAAAATATGTTAATGATGACATCATCTATCACGTGGTTCAGCCGCCATATTTGTTCTAAATGGCCGATAAAAAAGTACACTCCGGCAAGTCCTCGGTCTCTGACCGATTTTTCATTTGTCTGTCTGTCTGTCTGTCTGTCTGTCTGTTTGTCTGTTTGCAGCACTACGTCTACACCGTTGCATGTAGAATCGCCAAACTTGGCACACATATTGGTCTTGCCCTCTAATATACTGTGCCCAAATGATGACGTCATCGGTGACGTGGTTCGGCCGCCATCTTGGAAAAACCGAAAAACTTTGCACCTCCATATCTCCGAAAGTGCTGAACAGAAAAAATTGAGACATGGCTCATTGTAAAGAACTCTCCATGGGGAATAAAATATGTTAATGATGACGTCATCAGTCACGTGGTCGGCCGCCATCTTGGAAAAACGGCAAAACTTTGCACCACGATATCTCCAAAAGTGCTGAACAGAAAAAATTGAGACATGGCTCATTGTAAAGAACTCTCCATGGCGAATAAAATATGTTAATGATGACGTCATATGTCACGTGGTCGGCCGCCATCTTGGAAAAACCGAAAAACTTTGCACCTCCATATCTCCGGAAGTGCTGAACAGAAAAAATTGAGACATGGCTCATTGGTAAGAACTCTCCATGGGGAATAAAATATGTTAATGATGACGTCATATGTCACGTGGTCGGCCGCCATCTTGGAAAAACCGAAAAACTTTGCACCTCCATATCTCCGAAAGTGCTGAATAGAAAAAATTGAGACATGGCTCATTGTAAAGAACTCTCCATGGGGAATAAAATATGTTAATGATGATATCATCGGTCACGTGGTTCGGCCGCCATCTTGGAAAAACCGAAAAACTCTGCACCTCCACATCTCCAAAAGTCCTGAATAGAAAAAATTGAGGTATGGCTCATTGTAAAGAACTCTCCATGGGGAATAAAATATGTTAATGATGACGTCATCGGTCACGTGGTTCGGCCGCCCTATTTGTCCTAAATGGCCGATAAAAAAGTACATTCCGGCAAGTCCTCGGTCTCTGACCGATTTTTCATTTGTCTGTCTGTCTGTCTGTCTGTCTGTTTGTCTGTCTGTTTGCAGCACTGCGTCTACACCGTTGCACGTAGAATCGCCAAACTTTGCACACATATTGGTCTTGCCCTGGAATAGACTGTGCCCAATTGATGACGTCATCGGTGACGTGGTTCGGCCGCCATCTTGGAAAAACTGAAAAACGTTGCACCTCTATATCTCCGAAAGTACTGAACAGAAAAAATTGAGACATGGCTCATTGTAAAGAACTCTCCATGCGGAATAAAATATGTAAATGATGACGTCATCAGTCACGTGGTTCGGTCGCCATCTTGGAAAAACGGGAAAACGTTGCGCCACGCTATCTCCAAAAGTGCTGAACAGAAAAAATTGAGACATGGCTCATTGTAAAGAACTCTCCATGGGGAATAAAATATGTTAATGATGACGTCATATGTCACGTGGTCGGCCGCCATCTTGGAAAAACGGCAAAACTTTGCACCACTATATCGCCAAAAGTGCTGAACAGAAAAAATTGAGACATGGCTCATTGTAAAGAACTCCACATGGGGAATAAAATATGTTAATGATGACGTCATCAGTCACGTGGTCGGCCGCCATCTTGGAAAAACGGCAAAACTTTGCACTACGAAATCTCGAAAAGTGCTGAACAGAAAAAATTGAGACATGGCTCATTGTAAAAAACTCTCCATGGGGAATAAAATATGTTAATGATGTCATATGTCACGTTATCGGCCGCCATCTTGGAAAAACGGCAAAACTTTGCACCACTATATCTCCAAAAGTGCTGAACAGAAAAAATTGAGACATGGCTCATTGTAAAGACCTCTCCATGGGGAATAAAATATGTTAATGATGATGCCATCGGTCACGTGGTTCGGCCGCCATCTTGGAAAAACGGCAAAAACTTTGCACCACTATATCTCCAAAAGTGCAGAATGGAAAAAATTGAGACATGGCTCATTGTAAAGACCTCTCCATGGGGAATAAAATTTGTTAATGATGACATCATATGTCACGTGGTTCGGCCGCCATCTTGGAAAAACCGAAACCTCCACATCTCCGAAAGTGCTGAATAGAAAAAATTGAGACATGGCTCATTGAAAAGAACTCTCCATGGGGAATAAAATATGTTAATGATGAAGTCATCGGTCACGTGGTTCGGCCGCCATATTTGTCCTAAATGGCCAATAAAAAAGTACATTCCGGCAAGTCCTCGGTCTCTGACAGATTTTTCATCTGTTTGTCTGTCTGTTTGCAGCACTTCGTCTACACCGTTGCACGGAGAATCGCCAAACTTTGCACACATATTGGTCTTGCCCTGGAATAGACTGTGCCCAATTGATGACGTCATCGGTGACGTGGGTCGGCCGCCATCTTGGAAAAACCGAAAAACGTTGCACCTCCATATCTCCGGAAGTGCTGAATAGAAAAAATTGAGACATGGCTCATTGGAAAGAACTCTCCATGGGGAATAAAATATGTTAATGATGACGTCATCAGTCACGTGGTTCGGCCGCCATCTTGGAAAAACCGAAAAACTTTGCACCTCCATATCTCCGGAAGTGCTGAATATAAAAAATTGAGACATGGCTCATTGGAAAGAACTCTCCATGGGGAATAAAATATGTTAATGATGACGTCATCGGTCACGTGGTTCGGCCGCCATCTTGGAAAAACCGAAAACTTTGCACCTCAACATCTCCGAAAGTGCTGAACAGAAAAAATTGAGACATGACTCATTGGAAAGAACTCTCCATGGGGAATAAAATATGTTAATGATGACGTCATATGTCGCGTGGTTCGGCCGCCATCTTGGAAAAAAAATGGCACCTCCATATCTCTGAAAGTGCTGAATAGAAAAAATTGAGACATGGCTCATTGAAAAGAACTCTCCATGGGGAATAAAATAAGTTAATGATGACGTCATCTATCACGTGGTTCAGCCATCAGTCACGTGGTTCGGTCGCCATCTTGGAAAAACGGCAAAACGTTGCGCCACTATCTCCAAAAGTGCTGAACAGAAAAAATTGAGACATGGCTCATTGTAAAGAACTCTCCATGGGGAATAAAATATGTTAATGATGACGTCATATGTCACGTGGTCGGCCGCCATCTTGGAAAAACGGCAAAACTTTGCACCTCGAAATCTCCAAAAGTTCTGAACAGAAAAACTTGAGACATGGCTCATTGTAAAGAACTCTCCATGGGGAATAAAATATGTTAATGATGATATCATCGGTCACGTGCTTCGGCCGCCATATTTGTTCTAAATGGCCGATAAAAAGTACATTCCGGCAAGTCCTCGGTCTCTGACCGATTTTTACTTGCCGGAAAAATTTTCCGGCAAGTATGTTGATCTGTTCGTTTGTTTGTTACTTGCCGGAAAAATTTTCCGGCAAGTATGTTGATCTGTTCGTTTGTTTGTCTGTCTGTCTGTCTGTCTGTCTGTTTGTCTGTCTGTTTGCAGCACTGCGTCTACACCGTTGCACGTAGAATCGCCAAACTTTGCACACATATTGGTCTTGCCCTGGAATAGACTGTGCCCAATTGATGACGTCATCGGTGACGTGGTTCGGCCGCCATCTTGGAAAAACCGAAAAACTTTGCACCTCTATATCTCCGAAAGTACTGAACAGAAAAAATTGAGACATGGCTCATTGTAAAGAACTGTCCATGGGGAATAAAATATGTAAATGATGACGTCATCAGTCACGTGGTTCGGTCGCCATCTTGGAAAAACGGCAAAACGTTGCGCCACTATATCTCCAAACGTGCTGAATAGAAAAAATTGAGACATGGCTCATTGTAAAGAACTCTCCATGGGGAATAAAATATGTTAATGATGACGTCATATGTCACGTGGTTGGCCGCCATCTTGGAAAAACGGCAAAACTTTGCACCACTATATCTCCAAAAGTGCTGAACAGAAAAAATTGAGACATGGCTCATTGTAAAGAACTCTCCATGGGGAATAAAATATGTTAATGATGACGTCATCAGTCACGTGGTCGGCCGCCATCTTGGAAAAACGGCAAAACTTTGCACCACGAAATCTCCAAAAGTCCTGAACAGAAAAAATTGAGACATGGCTCATTGTAAAGAACTCTCCATGGGGAATAAAATATGTTAATGATGATGTCATATGTCACGTGGTCGGCCGCCATCTTGGAAAAACGGCAAAACTTTGCACCACTATATCTCCAAAAGTGCTGAACAGAAAAAATTGAGACATGGCTCATTGTAAAGAACTCTCCATGGGGAATAAAATATGTTAATGATGACGTCATCAGTCACGTGGTTCGGCCGCCATCTTGGAAAAACCGAAAAACTCTGCACCTCCACATCTCCAAACGTCCTGAATAGAAAAAATTGAGACATGACTCATTGTAAAGAACTCTCCATGGGGAATAAAATATGTTAATGATGATGTCATAGGTTCCTCCATTATGACGTCATAATTCGCCAAGTACAAAACTTCATCCGATCAAGATGAAATTTCTTGAGCATCATCAAGGAATAAATTAGTTTAGAAAACAAGTAATGATGACTTCATCGGTCACGTGGTTTGGCCGCCATATTTGTCCTAAATGGCCAATAAAAAAGTACATTCCGGCAAGTCCTCGGTCTCTGACCGATTTTTCATCTGTCTGTTTGTCTGTCTGTCTGTCTGTCTGTCTGTTTGTCTGTCTGTCTGTCTGTTTGCAGCACTGCGTCTACACCGTTGCACGTAGAATCACCAAACTTTGCACACATATTGGTCTTGCCCTGGAATAGACTGTGCCCAATTGATGACGTCATCGGTGACGTGGTTCGGCCGCCATCTTGGAAAAACCGAAAAACTTTGCACCTCTATATCTCCGAAAGTACTGAACAGAAAAAATTGAGACATGGCTCATTGTAAAGAACTCTCCATGGGGAATAAAATATGTAAATGATGACGTCATCAGTCACGTGGTTCGGTCGCCATCTTGGAAAAACGGCAAAACGTTGCGCCACTATATCTCCAAAAGTGCTGAACAGAAAAAATTGAGACATGGCTCATTGTAAAGAACTCTCCATGGGGAATAAAATATGTTAATGATGACGTCATATGTCACGTGGTCGGCCGCCATCTTGGAAAAACGGCAAAACTTTGCACCACTATATTTCCAAAAGTGCTGAACAGAAAAAATTGAGACATGGCTCATTGTAAAGAACTCTCCATGGGGAATAAAATATGTTAATGATGACGTCATATGTCACGTGGTCGGCCGCCATCTTGGAAAAACGGCAAAACTTTGCACCACTATATTTCCAAAAGTGCTGAACAGAAAAAATTGAGACATGGCTCATTGTAAAGAACTCTCCATGTGGAATAAAATATGTTCATGATGACGTCATCGGTCACGTGGTTCAGCCGCCATCTTGGAAAAACTGAAAAGCGTTGCACCTCCACATCTCCGAAAGTGCTGAATAGAAAAAATTGAGACATGGCTCATTGTAAAGAACTCTCCATGGGGAATAAAATATGTTAATGATGACGTCATCGGTCACGTGGTTCGACCGCCATATTTGTCCGAAATGGCCGATAAAAAAGTAAATTCCGGCAAGTCCTCGGTCTCTGACCGATTTTTCATTACTTGCCGGAAAAAATTTTCCGGTAAGTATGTTGATCTGTTCGTTTGTCTGTCTGTTTGTCTGTCTGTCTGTCTGTCTGTCTGTCTGTCTGTCTGTTTGCAGCACTGCGTCTACACCGTTGCACGGAGAATCGCCAAACTTTGCACACATATTGGTCTTGCCCTGGAATAGACTGTGCCCAATTGATGACGTCATCGGTGACGTGGTTCGGCCGCCATCTTGGAAAAACCGAAAAACTTTGCACTTCTATATCTCCGAAAGTACTGAACAGAAAAAATTGAGACATGGCTCATTGTAAAGAACTCTCCATGGGGAATAAAATATGTTAATGATGACATCATCAGTCACGTGGTCGGCCGCCATCTTGGAAAAACGGCAAAACTTTGCACCACGAAATCTCCAAAAGTGCTGAACAGAAAAAATTGAGACATGGCTCATTGTAAAGAACTCTCCATGGGGAATAAAATATGTTAATGATGACGTCATATGTCACGTGGTCGGCCGCCATCTTGGAAAAACGGCAAAGATTTGCACCACTATATCTCCAAAAGTGCTGAACAGAAAAAATTGAGACATGGCTCATTGTAAAGAACTCTCCATGGGGAATAAAATATGTTAATGATGACGTCATATGTCACGTGGTCGGCCGCCATCTTGGAAAAACGGCAAAACTTTGCTCCACTATATCTCCAAAAGTGCTGAACAGAAAAAATTGAGACATGGCTCATTGTAAAGAACTCTCCATGGGGAATAAAATATGTTAATGATGACGTCATCAGTCACGTGGTTCGGCCGCCATCTTGGAAAATGGCAAAACTTTGCACCACTATATCTCCAAAAGTGCTGAACAGAAAAAATTGAGACATGGCTCATTGTAAAGAACTCTCCATTGGGAATAAGATATGTTAATGATGACGTCATCAGTCACGTGGTCGGCCGCCATCTTGGAAAAACGGCAAAACTTTGCACCACGAAATCTCCAAAAGTGCTGAACAGAAAAAATTGAGACATGGCTCATTGTAAAGAACTCTCCATGGGGAATAAAATATGTAAATGATGACGTCATCAGTCACGTGGTTCGGTCGCCATCTTGGAAAAACGGCAAAACGTTGCACCACTATATCTCCAAAAGTGCTGAACAGAAAAAATTGAGACATGGCTCATTGTAAAGAACTCTCCATGGGGAATAAAATATGTTAATGATGACGTCATATGTCACGTGGTCGGCCGCCATCTTGGAAAAACGGCAAAACTTTGCACCACTATATCTCCAAAAGTGCTGAACAGAAAAAATTGAGACATGGCTCATTGTAAAGAACTCTCCATTGGGAATAAGATATGTTAATGATGACGTCATCAGTCACGTGGTCGGCCGCCATCTTGGAAAAATGGCAAAACTTTGCACCACAAAATCTCCAAAAGTGCTGAACAGAAAAAATTGAGACATGGCTCATTGTAAAGAACTCTCCATGGGGAATAAAATATGTTAATGATGATGTCATATGTCACGTGGTCGGCCGCCATCTTGGAAAAACGGCAAAACTTTGCACCACTATATCTCCAAAAGTGCTGAACAGAAAAAATTGAGACATGGCTCATTGTAAAGAACTCTCCATGGGGAATAAAATTTGTTAATGATGACGTCATATGTCACGTGGTTCGGCCGCCATCTTGGAAAAACCGAAAAACTTAGCACCTCTATGTGTCCAAAGGTGCTGAATAGAAAAAATTGAGACATGCCTCATTGTAAAGAACTCTCCATGGGGAATAAAATATGTTAATGATGACGTCATCGGTCACGTGATTCGGCCGCCATATTTGTCCTCAATGGCCAATAAAAAAGTACATTCCGGCAAGTCCTCGGTCTCTGACCGATTTTTCATCTGTCTGTCTGTCTGTCTGTTTGTCTGTCTGTCTGTCTGTTTGCAGCACTGCGTCTACACCGTTGCACGTAGAATCGCCAAACTTTGCACACGTATTGGTCTTGCCCTGGAATAGACTGTGCCCAATTGATGACGTCATCGGTGACGTGGTTCGGCCGCCATCTTGGAAAAACCGAAAATCTTTGCACCTCTATATCTCCGAAAGTACTGAACAGAAAAAATTGAGACATGGCTCATTGTAAAGAACTCTCCATGGGGAATAAAATATGTTAATGATGACGTCATCAGTCACGTGGTCGGCCGTCATCTTGGAAAAACCGAAAAACCTAGCACCTCCATATCTCCGAAAGTGCTGAATAGAAAAAATTGAGACATGGCTCATTGTAAAGAACGCTCCATGGGGAATAAAATATGTTAATGATGTCATCGGTCACGTGGTTCGGCCGCCATCTTGGAAAAACCGAAAAACTCCACCTCCACATCTCCAAAAGTCCTGAATAGAAAAAATTGAGGCATGGCTCATTGTAAAGAACTCTCCATGGGGAATAAAATATGTTAATGATGACGTCATCGGTCACGTGGTTCGGCCGCCATATTTGTCCTAAATGGCCGATAAAAAAGTACATTCCGGCAAGTCCTCGGTCTCTGACCGATTTTTCATTACTTGCCGGAAAAATTTTCCGGCAAGTATGTTGATCTGTTCGTTTGTTACTTGCCGGAAAAGATTCCGGCAAGTATGTTGATCTGTTCGTTTGTTACTTGCCGGAAAAGATTCCGGCAAGTATGTTGATCTGTTCGTTACTTGCCGGAAAAATTTTCCGGCAAGTATGTTGATCTGTTCGTTTGTTACTTGCCGGAAAAATTTTCCGGCAAGTATGTTGATCTGTTCGTTTGTTTGTCTGTCTGTCTGTTTGTCTGTCTGTTTGTCTGTCTGTTTGTCTGTTTGCAGCACTGCGTCTACACCGTTGCACGGAGAATCGCCAAACTTTGCACACATAATGGTCTTGCCCTCTAATATACTGTGCCTCAATGATGACGTCATCAGTGACGTGGTTCGGCCGCCATCTTGGAAAAACCGAATAAATTTGCACCTCTATATCTCCGAAAGTACTGAACAGAAAAAATTGAGACATGGCTCATTGTAAAGAACTCTCCATGGGGAATAAAATATGTTAATGATGACGTCATATGTCACGTGGTCGGCCGCCATCTTGGAAAAACGGCAAAAATTTGCACCACTATATCTCCAAAAGTGCTGAACAGAAAAAATTGAGACATGGCTCATTGTAAAGAACTCTCCATGGGGAATAAAATATGTAAATGATGACGTCATCAGTCACGTGGTTCGGTCGCCATCTTGGAAAAACGGCAAATCGTTGCGCCACTATATCTCCAAAAGTGCTGAACAGAAAAAATTGAGACATGGCTCATTGGAAAGAACTCTCCATGGGGAATAAAATATGTTAATGATGACGTCATATGTCACGTGGTCGGCCGCCATCTTGGAAAAACGGCAAAACTTTGCACCACTATATCTCCAAAAGTGCTGAACAGAATAATTGAGACATGGCTCATTGTAAAGAACTCTCCATGGGGAATAAAATATGTTAATGATGACGTCATCAGTCACGTGGTCGGCCGCCATCTTGGAAAAACGGCAAAACTTTGCACCACAAAATCTCCAAAAGTGCTGAACAGAAAAAATTGAGACATGGCTCATTGTAAAGAACTCTCCATGGGGAATAAAATATGTTAATGATGACGCCATCGGTCACGTGGTTCGGCCGCCATCTTGGAAAAATGGGAAAACTTTGCACCACTATATCTCCAAAAGTGCAGAATGGAAAAAATTGAGACATGGCTCATTGTAAAGAACTCTCAATGGGGAATAAAATATGTTAATGATGACGTCATATGTCACGTGGTTCGGCCGCCATCTTGGAAAAACCGAAAAATTGTGCACCTCCATATCTCTGAAAGTGCTGAATAGAAAAAATTGAGACATGGCTCATTGTAAAGAACTCTCCATGGGGAATAAAATATGTTAATGATGACATCATAGGTCACGTGGTTCGGCTGCCATCTTGGAAAAACCGAAAAACGTAGCACCTCCATATCTCCAAAAGTGCTGAATAGAAAAAGTTGAGACATGGCTCTTTGTGAAGAACTCTCCATGGGGAATAATATATGTTAATGATGACGTCATCTATCACGTGGTTCGGATGCCATATTTGTCTTAAATGGCCGATAAAAGAGTACATTCCGGCAAGTCCTCGGTCTCTGACCGATTTTTCATTTGTTTGTCTGTCTGTCTGTCTGTCTGTTTGTCTGTCTGTTTGCAGCACTGCGTCTACACCGTTGCACGTAGAATCGCCAAACTTTGCACACATATTGGTCTTGCCCTGGAATAGACTGTGCCCAATTGATGACGTCATCAGTGACGTGGTTCGGCCGCCATCTTGGAAAAACCGAAAAACGTTGCACCTCTATATCTCCGAAAGTACTGCACAGAAAAAATTGAGACATGGCTCATTGTAAAGAACTCTCCTTGCGGAATAAAATATGTAAATGATGACGTCATCAGTCACGTGGTTCGGTCGCCATCTTGGAAAAACGGCAAAACGTTGCGCCACGATATCTCCAAAAGTGCTGAACAGAAAAAATTGAGACATGGCTCATTGTAAAGAACTCTCCATGGGGAATGAAATATGTTAATGATGACGTCATATGTCACGTGGTCGTCCGCCATCTTGGAAAAACGGCAAAACTTTGCACCACTATATCGCCAAAAGTGCTGAACAGAAAAAATTGAGACATGGCTCATTGTGAAGAACTCCACATGGGGAATAAAATATGTTAATGATGACGTCATCAGTCACGTGGTCGGCCGCCATCTTTGAAAAACGGCAAAACTTTGCACTACGAAATCTCCAAAAGTGCTGAACAGAAAAAATTGAGACATGGCTCATTGTAAAAAACTCTCCATGGGGAATAAAATATGTTAATGATGACGTCATCGGTCACGTGGTTCGGCCGCCATATTTGTCCTAAATGGCCAATAAAAAAGTACATTCCGGCAAGTCCTCGGTCTCTGACCGATTTTTCATCTGTTTGTTACTTGCCGGAAAAATTTTCCGGCAAGTATGTTGATCTGTTCGTTTGTTTGTCTGTCTGTCTGTTTGTCTGTCTGTTTGTCTGTCTGTTTGTCTGTTTGCAGCACTGCGTCTACACCGTTGCACGGAGAATCGCCAAACTTTGCACACATAATGGTCTTGCCCTCTAATATACTGTGCCTCAATGATGACGTCATCAGTGACGTGGTTCGGCCGCCATCTTGGATAAACCGAATAAATTTGCACCTCTATATCTCCGAAAGTACTGAACAGAAAAAATTGAGACATGGCTCATTGTAAAGAACTCTCCATGGGGAATAAAATATGTTAATGATGACGTCATATGTCACGTGGTCGGCCGCCATCTTGGAAAAACGGCAAAAATTTGCACCACTATATCTCCAAAAGTGCTGAACAGAAAAAATTGAGACATGGCTCATTGTAAAGAACTCTCCATGGGGAATAAAATATGTAAATGATGACGTCATCAGTCACGTGGTTCGGTCGCCATCTTGGAAAAACGGCAAATCGTTGCGCCACTATATCTCCAAAAGTGCTGAACAGAAAAAATTGAGACATGGCTCATTGGAAAGAACTCTCCATGGGGAATAAAATATGTTAATGATGACGTCATATGTCACGTGGTCGGCCGCCATCTTGGAAAAACGGCAAAACTTTGCACCACTATATCTCCAAAAGTGCTGAACAGAATAATTGAGACATGGCTCATTGTAAAGAACTCTCCATGGGGAATAAAATATGTTAATGATGACGTCATCAGTCACGTGGTCGGCCGCCATCTTGGAAAAACGGCAAAACTTTGCACCACAAAATCTCCAAAAGTGCTGAACAGAAAAAATTGAGACATGGCTCATTGTAAAGAACTCTCCATGGGGAATAAAATATGTTAATGATGACGCCATCGGTCACGTGGTTCGGCCGCCATCTTGGAAAAATGGGAAAACTTTGCACCTCAACATCTCCGAAAGTGCTGAAATGAAAAAATTGAGACATGGCTCATTGTAAAGAACTCTCCATGGGGAATAAAATATGTTAATGATGACGTCATATGTCACGTGGTCGGCCGCCATCTTGGAAAAACGGCAAAAATTTGCACCACTATATCTCCAAAAGTGCTGAACAGAAAAAATTGAGACATGGCTCATTGTAAAGAACTCTCCATGGGGAATAAAATATGTTAATGATGACGTCATCAGTCACGTGGTCGGCCGCCATCTTGGAAAAACGGCAAAACTTTGCACCACGAAATCTCCAAAAGTCCTGAACAGAAAAAATTGAGACATGGCTCATTGTAAAGAACTCTCCATGGGGAATAAAATATGTTAACGATGATGTCATATGTCACGTGGTCGGCCGCCATCTTGGAAAAACGGCAAAACTTTGCACCACTATATCTCCAAAAGTGCTGAATAGAAAAAATTGAGACATGACTCATTGTAAAGAACTCTCCATGGGGAATAAAATATGTTAATGATGATGTCATAGGTTCCTCCATTATGACGTCATAATTCGCCAAGTACAAAACTTCATCCGATCAAGATGAAATTTCTTGAGCATCATCAAGGAATAAATTAGTTTAGAAAACAAGTAATGATGACTTCATCGGTCACGTGGTTTGGCCGCCATATTTGTCCTAAATGGCCGATAAAAAGTACATTCCGGCAAGTCCTCGGTCTCTGACCGATTTTTCATCTGTCTGTCTGTTTGTCTGTCTGTTTGTCTGTCTGTTTGCAGCACTGCGTCTACACCGTTGCACGTAGAATCGCCAAACTTTGCACACATATTGGCCTTGCCCTGGAATAGACTGTGCCCAATTGATGACGTCATCGGTGACGTGGTTCGGCCGCCATCTTGGAAAAACCGAAAAACTTTGCACCTCCATATCTCCGGAAGTGCTGAATAGAAAAAATTGAGACATGGCTCATTGGAAAGAACTCTCCATGGGGAATAAAACATGTTAATGATGACATCATCAGTCACGTGGTTCGGCCGCCATCTTGGAAAAACCGAAAAAATTTGCACCTCCATATCTCCGGAAGTGCTGAATAGAAAAAATTGAGACATGGCTCATTGGAAAGAACTCTCCATGGGGAATAAAATATGTTAATGATGATGTCATCAATCACGTGGTTCGGCCGCCATCTTGGAAAAAACGAAAAACTTTGCACCTCCATATCTCTGAAAGTGCTGAATAGAAAAAATTGAGACATGGCTCATTGTCAAGAACTCTCCATGTGGAATAAAATATGTTAATGATGACGTCATCGGTCACGTGGTTCGGCCGCCATCTTGGAAAAACCGAAAACTTTGCACCTCAACATCTCCGAAAGTGCTGAACAGAAAAAATTGAGACATGGCTCACTGGAAAGAACTCTCCATGGGGAATAAAATATGTTAATGATGACGTCATATGTCACGTGGTTCGGCCGCCATCTGGGGAAAAAAATTGCACCTCCATATCTCTGAAAGTGCTGAATAGAAAAAATTGAGACATGGCTCATTGAAAAGAACTCTCCATGGGGAATAAAATAAGTTAATGATGACGTCATCTATCACGTGGTTCAGCCATCAGTCACGTGGTTCGGTCTCCATCTTGGAAAAATGGCAAAACGTTGCGCCACTATATCTCCAAAAGTGCTGAACAGAAAAAATTGAGACATGGCTCATTGTAAAGAACTCTCCATGGGGAATAAAATATGTTAATGCTGACGTCATATGTCACGTGGTCGGCCGCCATCTTGGAAAAACGGCAAAACTTTGCACCACGAAATCTCCAAAAGTTCTGAACAGAAAGAATTGAGACATGGCTCATTGTAAAGAACTCTCCATGGGGAATAAAATATGTTAATGATGATATCATCGGTCACGTGGTTCGGCCGCCATATTTGTTCTAAATGGCCGACAAAAAGTACATTACGGCAAGTCCTCGGTCTCTGACCGATTTTTCATTACTTGCCGGAAAAATTTTCCGGCAAGTATGTTGATCTGTTCGTTTGTTTGTTACTTGCCGGAAAAATTTTTCCGGCAAGTATGTTGATCTGTTCGTTTGTCTGTCTGTTTGTCTGTCTGTCTGTCTGTCTGTCAGTCTGTCTGTCTGTTTGCAGCACTGCGTCTACACCGTTGCACGGCGAATCGCCAAACTTTGCACACATATTCGTCTTGCCCTGGAATAGACTGTGCCCAATATATGACGTCATCAGTCACGTGGTTCGGCCGCCATCTTGGAAAAACCGAAAAAATTTGCACCGCTACATCTCCGAAAGAACTGAACAGAAAAAATTGAGACATGGCTCATTGTAAAGAACTCTATGGGGAATAAAATATGTTAATGATGACGTCATCAGTCACGTGGTCGGCCGCCATCTTGGAAAAACGGCAAAACTTTGCACCACTATATCTCCAAAAGTGCTGAACAGAAAAAATTGAGACATGGCTCATTGTAAAGAACTCTCCATGGGGAATAAAATATGTTAATGATGATGTCATATGTCACGTGGTCGGCCGCCATCTTGGAAAAACGGCAAAACTTTGCACCACTATATCTCCAAAAGTGCTGAACAGACAAAATTGAGACATGGCTCATTGGAAAGAACTCTCCATGGGGAATAAAATATGTTAATGATGTCATATGTCACGTGGTCGGCCGCCATCTTGGAAAAACGGCAAAACTTTGCTCCACTATATCTCCAAAAGTGCTGAACAGAAAAAATTGAGACATGGCTCATTGTGAAGAACTCTCCATGTGGAATAAAATATGTAAATGATGACGTCATCAGTCAAGTGGTTGGCCGCCATCTTGGAAAAACGGAAAAAATTTTCACCTCCATATCTCCGAAAGTGCTGAATAGAAAAAATTGAGACATGGCTCATTGGAAAGAACTCTCCAGGGGGAATAAAATATGTTAATGATGACGTCATCAGTCACGTCGTTCTGCTGCCATCTTGGAAAATTCGAAAAACTTTGCACCTCCATATCTCCGAAGGTGCTGAATAGAAAAAATTGAGACATGGCTCATTGGAAAGAACTCTCCATGGGGAATAAAATATGTTAATTATGACGTCATCGGTCACGTGGTTCGGCCGCCATCTTGGAAAATCCGAAAAACGTTGCACCTCTATCTCCAAAAGTTCTGAACAGAAAAAATTGAGACATGGCTCATTGTAAAGAACTCTCCATGGGGAGTAAAATATGTTAATGATGACGTCATATGTCACGTGGTCGGCCGCCATCTTGGAAAAACGGCAAAACTTTGCACCACTATATCTCCACATGTGCTGAACAGAAAAAATTGAGACATGGCTCATTGTAAAGAACTCTCCATGGGGAATAAAATATGTTAATGATGACGTCATATGTCACGTGGTCGGCCGCCATCTTGGAAAAACGGCAAAACTTTGCACCACTATATCTCCAAAAGTGCTGAACAGAAAAAATTGAGACATGGCTCATTGTAAAGAACTCTCCATGGGGAATAAAATATGTTAATGATGACGTCATAGGTCACGTGGTTCGGCCGCCATCTTGGAAAAACCGTAAAACCTAGCACCATATCTCTGAAAGTGCTGAATAGAAAAAATTGAGACATGACTCATTGTAAAGAACTCTCCATGGGGAATAAAATATGTTAATAATGACGTCATAGGTCACGTGGTTCGGCCGCCATCTTGGAAAAACCGTAAAACCTAGCACCTCCATATCTGTGAAAGTGCTGAATAGAAAAAATTGAGACATGACTCATTGTAAAGAACTCTCCATGGGGAATAAAACATGTTAATAATGACATCATCGGTCACGTGGTTTAGCCGCCATCTTGGAAAAACCTAGCACCTCCAGATCTCCAAAAGTGCTGAATAGAAAAAATTGAGACATGGCTCATTGTAAAGAACTCTCCATGGGGAATCAAATATGGTAATGATGACGTCATCAGTCACGTGGTTCGGCCGCCATCTTGGAAAAACCGAAAAATTTTGCACCACTATAGCTCCAAAATTGCTCAACAGAAAAAATTGAGACATGGCTCATTGTAAAGAACTCTCCATGGGGAATCAAATATGGTAATAATGACGTCATCGGTCACGTGGTTTAGCCGCCATCTTGGAAAAACCTAGCACCTCCAGATCTCCAAAAGTGCTCAATAGAAAAAATTGAGACATGGCTCATTGTAAAGAACTCTCCATGGGGAATAAAATATGTTAATGATGACGTCATCGTTCACGTGTTTCGGCCGCCATATTTGTCCTAAATGGCCGATAAAAAGTAAATTCCGGCAAGTCCTCGGTCTCTGACCGATTTTTCATTACTTGCCGGAAAAGATTCCGGCAAGTATGTTGATCTGTTCGTTTGTTTGTCTGTCTGTCTGTCTGTCTGTCTGTCTGTTTGTCTGTCTGTCTGTTTGCAGCACTGCGTCTACACCGTTGCACATAGAATCGCCAAACTTTGCACACATATTGGTCTTGCCCTGGAATAGACTGTGCCCAATTGATGACGTCATCGGTCACGTGGTTCGGCCGCCATCTTGGAAAAACCGAAAAACCTTGCACCTCCATATCTCTGAAAGTACTGCACAAGAAAAATTGAGACATGGCTCATTGTAAAGAACTCTCCATGGGGAATACAATATGTTAATGATGACGTCATCAGTCACGTGGTTCGGCCGCCATCTTGGAAAAACCGAAAAAATTTGCACCGCTACATCTCCGAAAGAACTGAACAGAAAAAATTGAGACATGGCTCATTGTAAAGAACCCCATGGGGAATAAAACATGTTAATGATGACGTCATCAGTCACGTGGTCGGCCGCCATCTTGGAAAAACGGCAAAACTTTGCACCACTATATCTCCAAAAGTGCTGAACATAAAAAATTGAGACATGGCTCATTGTAAAGAACTCTCCATGGGGAATAAAATATGTTAATGATGACGTCATATGTCACGTGGTCGGCCGCCATCTTGGAAAAACGGCAAAACTTTGCACCACTATATCTCCAAAAGTGCTGAACAGAAAAAATTGAGACATGGCTCATTGGAAAGCACTCTCCATGGGGAATACAAGATGTTAATGATGATGTCATCAGTCACGTGGTCGGTCGCCATCTTGGAAAAACGGCAAAACTTTGCACCACTATATCTCCAAAAGTGCTGAACAGAAAAAATTGAGACATGGCTCATTGTAAAGAACTCCATGGGGAATAAAATATGTTAATGATGATGTCATATGTCACGTGGTCGGCCGCCATCTTGGAAAAACGGCAAAACTTTGCACCACTATATCTCCAAAAGTTCTGAACAGAAAAAATTGAGACATGGCTCATTGGAAAGAACTCTCCATGGGGAATAAAATATGTTAATGATGACGTCATATGTCACGTGGTTTGGCCGCCATCTTGGAAAAAAATTGCACCTCCATATCTCTGAAAGTGCTGAATAGAAAAAATTGAGACATGGCTCATTGAAAAGAACTCTACATGGGGAATAAAATAAGTTAATGATGACGTCATCTATCACGTGGTTCAGCCGACATATTTGTTCTAAATGGCCGATAAAAAAGTACATTCCGGCAAGTCCTCGGTCTCTGACCGATTTTTCATCTGTTTGTCTGTTTGTTACTTGCCGGAAAAGATTCCGGCAAGTATGTTGATCTGTTCGTTTGTTTGTTACTTGCCGGAAAAGATTCCGGCAAGTATGTTGATCTGTTCGTTTGTTACTTGCCGGAAAGGATTCCGGCAAGTATGTTGATCTGTTCGTTTGTTTGTCTGTTTGTCTGTTTGTCTGTCTGTTTGTCTGTCTGTCTGTTTGCAGCACTGCGTCTACACCGTTGCACGTAGAATCGCCAAACTTTGCACACATATTGGTCTTGCCCTGGAATAGACTGTGCCCAATTGATGACGTCATCGGTGACGTGGTTCGGGCGCCATCTTGGAAAAACGGCAAAACTTTGCACCTCTATATCTCCAAAAGTGCTGAACAGAAAAAATTGAGACATGGCTCATTGTAAAGAACTCTCCATGGGGAATAAAATATGTTAATGATGACGTCACAAGTCACGTGGTCGGCCGCCATCTTGGAAAAACGGCAAAACCTTGCACCACTATATCTCCAAAAGTGCTGAACAGAAAAAATTGAGACATGGCTCATTGTAAAGAACTCTCCATGGGGAATAAAATATGTTAATGATGATGTCATATGTCACGTGGTCGGCCGCCATCTTGGAAAAACGGCAAAACTTTGCACCACTATATTTCCAAAAGTGCTGAACAGAAAAAATTGAGACATGGCTCATTGTAAAGAACTCTCCATGGGGAATAAAATTTGTTAATGATGACGTCATATGTCACGTGGTTCGGCCGCCATCTTGGAAAAACCGAAAAACTCTGCACCTGCACATCTCCAAAAGTCCTGAAAAGAAAAAATTGAGGCATGGCTCATTGTAAAGAACTCTCCATGGGGAATAAAATATGTTAATGATGACGTCATCGGTCACGTGGTTCAGCCGCCATATTTGTCCTAAATGGCCGATAAAAAAGTACATTCCGGCAAGTCCTCGGTCTCTGACCGATTTTTCATCTGTTTGTCTGTTTGTCTGTTTGCAGCACTACATCTACACCGTTGCACGTAGAATCACCAAACTTTGCACACGTATTTGTCTTGCCCTCTAATATACTGTGCCCAAATGATGACGTCATCGGTCACGTGGTTCAGCCGCCATCTTGGAAAAACGGCAAAACTTTGCTCCACTATATCTCCAAAAGTGCTGAACAGAAAAAATTGAGACGTGGCTCATTGTAAAGAACTCTCCATGGGGAATAAAATATGTTAATGATGATGTCATATGTCACGTGGTCGGCCGCCATCTTGGAAAAACGGCAAAACTTTGCACCACTATATTTCCAAAAGTGCTGAACAGAAAAAATTGAGACATGGCTCATTGTAAAGAACTCTCCATGGGGAATAAAATATGTAAATGATGACGTCATCAGTCACGTGGTTCGGTCGCCATCTTGGAAAAACGGCAAAACGTTGCGCCACTATATCTCCAAAAGTGCTGAACAGAAAAAATTGAGACATGGCTCATTGTAAAGAACTCTCCATGGGGAATAAAATATGTTAATGATGGCGTCATATGTCACGTGGTCGGCCGCCATCTTGGAAAAACGGCAAAACTTTGCACCACTATATCTCCAAAAGTGCTGAACAGAAAAAATTGAGACATGGCTCATTGTAAAGAACTCTCCATGGGGAATAAAATATGTTAATGATGACGTCATCAGTCACGTGGTCGGCCGCCATCTTGGAAAAACGGCAAAACTTTGCACCACGAAATCTCCAAAAGTCCTGAACAGACAAAATTGAGACACGGCTCATTGCAAAGAACTCCATGGGGAATAAAATATGTTAATGATGACGTCATCGGTCACGTGGTTCGGCGGCCATCTTGGAAAAACCGAAAAACTTTGCACCTCTATATCTCCAAAAGTGCTGAACAGAAAAAATTGAGACATGGCTCATTGTAAAGAACTCTCCATGGGGAATAAAATATGTTAATGATGACGTCACCAGTCACGTGGTTCGGCCGCCATCTTGGGAAAACCGAAAAACTTTGCATCACTATATCTCCAAAAGTGCTGAACAGAAAAAATGGAGACATGGCTCATTGTGAAGAACTCTCCATGTGGAATAAAATATGTTAATGATGACGTCATCGGTCACGTAGTTCTGCCGCCATATTTGTTCTAAATGGCCAATAAAAAGTACATTCCGGCAAGTCCTCGGTCTCTGACCGATTTTTCATTTGTCTGTTTGTCTGTTTGTCTGTTTGTCTGTTTGTCTGTCTGTTTGTCTGTCTGTTTGCAGCACTGCGTCTACACCGTTGCACGGAGAATCGCCAAACTTTGCACACATATTGGTCTTGCCCTGGAATAGACTGTGCCCAATTGATGACGTCATCGGTGACGTGGTTCGGCCGCCATCTTGGAAAAACCGAAAAACTTTGCACTTCTATATCTCCGAAAGTACTGAACAGAAAAAATTGAGACATGGCTCATTGTAAAGAACTCTAGATGGGGAATAAAATATGTTAATGATGACGTCATTGGTCACGTGGTTCGGCCGCCATCTTGGAAAAACCGCAAAACTTTCTATATGTAGAATCTTTCTATACGTAGAATAGCCAAACTTTGCACACTTATTTGGCTTGCCCTCTAATATACTGTGCCCAAATGATGACGTCATCGGTCACGTGGTTCGGCCGCCATCTTTGAAAAAATTTGCACCTCCATATCTCCGAAAGTGCTGAATAGAAAAAATTGAGACATGGCTCATTGTAAAGAACTGTCCATGGGGAATAAAATATGTTAATGATGACGTCATCAGTCACGTGGTTCGGCGGCCATCTTGGAAAAACCGAAAAAAAATTGCACCTCTATATCTCCGAAAGTACTGAACAGAAAAAATTGCTACATGGCTCATTGTAAAGAACTCTCCATGGGGAATAAAATAAGTAAATGATGACGTCATCAGTCACGTGGTTCGGTCGCCATCTTGGAAAAACGGCAAAACGTTGCGCCACTATATCTCCAAAAGTGCTGAACAGAAAAAATTGAGACATGGCTCATTGTAAAGAACTCTCCATGGGGAATAAAATATGTTAATGATGACATCATCAGTCACGTGGTCGGCCGCCATCTTGGAAAAACGGCAAAACTTTGCACCACGAAATCTCCAAAAGTGCTGAACAGAAAAAATTGAGACATGGCTCATTGTAAAGAACTCTCCATGCAGAATAAAATAGGTTAATGATGACGTCATATGTCACGTGGTCGGCCGCCATCTTGGAAAAACGGCAAAACTTTGCACCTCCATATCTCTGAAAGTACTGAATAGAAAAAATTGAGACACGGCTCATTGTAATGAACTCTCCATGGGGAATAAAATATGTTAATGATGACGTCACCGGTCACGTGGTGGGCTGCCATCTTGGAAAAACGGCAAAACTTTGCACCACAAAATCTCCAAAAGTGCTGAACAGAAAAAATTGAGACATGGCTCATTGTAAAGAACTCTCCATGTGGAATAAAAAATGTTAATGATGATGTCATATGTCACGTGGTTCGGCCGCCATCTTGGAAAAACGGCAAAACTTTGCACCTCCATATCTCTGAAAGTACTGAATAGAAAAAATTGAGACATGGCTCATTGTAAAGAACTCTCCATGTGGAATAAAAAATGTTAATGATGACGTCATCGGTCACGTGGTTCGGCCGCCATCTTGGAAAAGCTTTGCACCTCTATATCTCCGAAAGTGCTGAACAGAAAAAATTGAGACATGGCTCATTGGAAAGAAATGTCCATGGGGCATAAAATATGTTAATGATGACGTCATAGGTCACGTGGTTCGGCCGCCATCTTGGAAAAACCGAAAAACTTTACACCTCCATATCTCCGAAAGTGCTGAACAGAAAAAATTGAGACATGGCTCATTGTAAATATCTCTCCATGGGGAATAAAATATGTTACTGATGACGTCATCAGTCACGTGGTTCGGCCGCCATCTTGGAAAAACCGAAAAACTTTGCACCTCCATATCTCCGAAAGTGCTGAATAGAAAAAATTGAGACATGGCTCATTGTAAAGAACTCTCCATGGGGAATAAAATATGTTAATGATGATATCATCGGTCACGTGGTTCGGCCGCCATCTTGGAAAAACCGAAAAACTTAGCACCTCTATGTGTCCAAAAGTGCTGAATAGAAAAAATTGAGACATGGCTCATTGTAAAGAATCCTCCATGGGGAATAAAATATGTTAATGATGACGTCATCGGTCACGTGGTTCAGCCGCCATCTTGGAAAAACCGAAAAACTCTGCACCTCCACATCTCCAAAAGTCCTGAATAGAAAAAATTGAGGCATGGCTCATTGTAAAGAACTCTCCATGTGGAATAAAAAATGTTAATGATGACGTCATCGGTCACGTGGTTCGGCCGCCATCTTGGAAAAGCTTTGCACCTCTATATCTCCGAAAGTGCTGAACAGAAAAAATTGAGACATGGCTCATTGGAAAGAAATGTCCATGGGAAATAAAATATGTTAATGATGACGTCATAGGTCACGTGGTTCGGCCGCCATCTTGGAAAAGCTTTGCACCTCTATATCTCCGAAAGTGCTGAACAGAAAAAATTGAGACATGGCTCATTGGAAAGAAATGTCCATGGGGAATAAAATATGTTAATGATGACGTCAGATGTCACGTGGTTCGGCCGCCATCTTGGAAAAACGGCAAAACTTTGCACCTCTATATCTCCAAAAGTGCTGAGCAGAAAAAATTGAGACATGGCTCATTGTAAAGAACTCTCCATGGGGAATAAAATATGTTAATGATGACATCATCTATCACGTGGTTCAGCCGCCATATTTGTTCTAAATGGCCGATAAAAAAGTACACTCCGGCAAGTCCTCGGTCTCTGACCGATTTTTCATCTGTTTGTCTGTTTGTCTGTTTGTCTGTTTGTCTGTCTGTTTGCAGCACTGCGTCTACACCGTTGCACGTAGAATCGCCAAGCTTTGCACACATATTGGTCTTGCCCTGGAATAGACTGTGCCCAATTGATGACGTCATCGGTGACGTGGTTCGGCCGCCATCTTGGAAAAACCGAAAAACTTTGCACCTCTATATCTCCGAAAGTACTGAACAGAAAAAATTGAGACATGGCTCATTGTAAAGAACTCTCCATGGGGAATAAAATATGTTAATGATGACGTCATCAGTCACGTGGTCGGCCGCCATCTTGGAAAAACAGCAAAACTTTGCACCACTATATCTCCAAAAGTGCTGAACAGAAAAAATTGAGACATGGCTCATTGTAAAGAACTCTCCATGGGGAATAAAATATGTTAATGATGATGTCATATGTCACGTGGTCGGCCGCCATTTTGGAAAAACGGCAAAACTTTGCACCACTATATCTCCAAAAGTGCTGAACAGAAAAAATTGAGACATGGCTCATTGTAAAGAACTCTCCATGGGGAATAAAATATTTTAATGATGACGTCATCAGTCACGTGGTCGGCCGCCATCTTGGAAAAACGGCAAAACTTTGCACCACGAAATCTCCAAAAGTGCTGAACAGAAAAAATTGAGACATGGCTCATTGTAAAGAACTCTCCATGGGGAATAAAATATGTTAATGATGATGTCATATGTCACGTGGTCGGCCGCCATCTTGGAAAAACGGCAAAACTTTGCACCACTATATCTCCAAAAGTGCTGAACAGAAAAAATTGAGACATGGCTCATTGTAAAGAACTCTCCATGGGGAATAAAATATGTTAATGATGATGTCATATGTCACGTGGTCGGCCGCCATCTTGGAAAAACGGCAAAACTTTGCACCACTATATCTCCAAAAGTGCTGAACAGAAAAAATTGACATGGCTCATTGTAAAGAACTCTCCATGGGGAATAAAATTTGTTAATGATGACGTCATATGTCACGTGGTTCGGCCGCCATCTTGGAAAAACCGAAAAACTTAGCACCTCTATGTGTCCAAAAGTGCTGAATAGAAAAAATTGAGACATGCCTCATTGTAAAGAACTCTCCATGGGGAATAAAATATGTTAATGATGACGTCATCGGTCACGTGGTTCGGCCGCCATATTTGTCCTAAATGGCGGATAAAAAAGTACATTCCGGCAAGTCCTCGGTCTCTGACCGATTTTTCATCTGTTTGTTTGTCTGTCACTGGCCTACAGGTCACAATTCTAAACCGATCATCACGAAACTTCACCAAGCTGTATAGGTCGTCCCAATTGAGAAGCCTATTGATTTTGAGGTCAAAGGTCAAAGGTCATCTGGAGGTCAAATTTCTAAAATCGCCATTTTAAATCCGATTACGATTGACTTAAAAATTGAACAGCATTTGCATATAGAGTTACTAAATTGGAAAACGTACTATTGTTGAGCTCAAAATGTCAGAGGTCAACTCAAGGTGAAACTTCCAAAATCATCACTTTTCATCTGAAAAACCATCAATTTTCATCCGATTGACTTGAAAATTGAATAGCATTTGTATATTGCCTCAATGAATGGGGAAACCAACTATTTTTGAGGTCAAAAGGTCAAAGGTCAACTCAAGGTCAAATTTTCATCCAATTGACTTGAAATTTGAAGAGGACTTGCATATCTGGTAAACTGAATAAAACCACCAAGTATTTTTTGAGGTCAACATAGGCCAAAAGGTCAACATAGGCCAAATTTCTAAATATCCTCAATTTTCATCTGATTGACTGGAAATTTGAAGAGCATTTGCATATCTGGTCACTGATTTCAACCACAAAATATATTTTAGGTGAACATAGGCCAAAAGGTCAACATAGGCCAAATTTCTAAAATCCTCAATTTTCATCCGATTCACTGGAAATTTGAAGAGCATTTGCATATCTGGTCACTGAATTCAACCACCAAGTATTTTTTGAGGTCAACATAGGCCAAAAGGTCAACATTGGCCAGATTTCTAAAATAGGCCAAAAGGTCAACATAGGCCAAAAGGTCAACATTTCAACATAGGCCAAAAGGTCAACATTGGCCAGATTTCTAAAATCATCAATTTTCATTCGATTGACCTAAAATTCTAAGAGGATATATGGTCACTGAATTCAACCACCAGATATTTTTAAAGGTCAACATAAGCTAAAAGGTCAACATAGGCCAAGTTTAAAAAATCATCAATTTTCATCCGATTGACTTGGGAATTGAACAGCATTTGCACATTGAGTCACTAAATAGGGAAACTAACTATTTTTGAGGTCAAAAGGTCAAAGGTCAACTCAAGGTCAACCTTCCAAAATCATCATTTTTCATCTGAAATTTCGTCACTTTTCATCCTGTTGACCCTAGCTTTGATCAAGATCGTCAATTTAAATCTTGATGAAACGGACAATTTGCTGTATCAATGGAATTTTTTTCTTGGGGGAGGGGGGCGGATTTTGCAAGTATCATGTTCCGCATGACGTCCTCTTGTTTTGTCTGTTTGTCTGTTTGTTGGTCTCTATGTCGATCTCTTACAGGTCACATTTTTAAAACGATCTTCACGAAACTTCAGAAAATTGTAGAGTTGGTCAAAAACAAGAAACCTATTTATTTTGAGGTCAACATAGGCCAAACGTCAACAACTTTGTCAAATTTCTAAAATCATCAATTTTCATCAGATTGACTTGTGATTTGAAGAGGTTTGTTTTTTTGTTGGTGTTGGTTGTCCCCTTATGGAAACATACAGTCACGTGAAAAAGTAAGTACACCCCATGTAAAGTTTTGACTTTTTCAACATATTTCAACATACAGCTATTTGATCTTCATTTCAACAATATTGATAGATAAAGGTGATATAATACAACAAATATCATGAAACATTTACATTTTGTAGTCCATTGTATAATTTAAATAAACATAAATGCAAATTTCGCATGTGGAAAAAGTAAGTACACCCTTGGCTCTAATAGGTGGTATTGCCCCCTTTGGCAGAAACAACCTCAAGTAGGCGTTTCTTGTAACTGTCTTCCAGTCTCTGACATCGACTGGGAGAAATTTTTGCCTACTCCTCCATGCAGAATTCTTTCAGCTGTGGGATGTTTGAGGGGTTTCTTGCATGCACAGCTCGTTTCAAATCCCCCCACAACATCTCGATGGGATTTAGATCCGGGCTTTGACTTGGCCATTCCAGAACCCTCCATTTCTTTCTTTTCAGCCATTCCTTGGTGGATTTACTGGTATGTTTAGGGTCATTGTCATGTTGCAAGGTCCACCTTCGGTTGAGCTTCAACTTTCCGACAGATGGCCTCACATTATCCTCAAGCACCCTCTGGTACAATGAAGAATTCATAGTGGATTCTATGATGGTGAGCTGCCCAGGCCCTGATGCAGCAAAGCTGCCCCAAACGATAATATTTCCACCACCATGCTTTAGAGTTGGTATCAGGTTCTTGTGGTCAAATGCTGTCTTTAGTTTTGGCCAAACATGTCTTCTGGTACTGTGGCCAAATAGCTCTACCTTTGACTCATCTGTCCAGAGCACATTGTTCCAGATGTGCTGGTCTTTGCCTCGGTGTTCATTGGCAAACTTTAGTCTTGCCCTGATGTTCTTTCTGGACAGCAAAGGTTTCCTCCTGGCACACCTGCCATGTAGATCAAATTTGTGCAGCCTCTTTCTAATGGTAGACTCATGCACTTTGACATCAACAGTGGCAAGAGCTACCTATAGGTCCCGTGATGACATTCTGGGGTTCTTAGAGACTTCTTTCAGCATCTTGCGGTCTGCTCTCAGGTTGAACTTGCTGGGGCGGCCTGGCCTGAACACGTTGGTAGTTGTTTGGAATCTTCTCCACTTGTAGATGATCTTCTGGACATTCGGATGATTGATTTCAAATTGTTTGGAGATCTTTTTAAATCCCTTCCCAGACTCGTAGGCATCTAAAACCTTCCTTCTGAAGGCCTCAGAGAGCACTTTTGATCCAGGCATGGTCACGCCACACACTTCAACAACAAAGAGCAAACCAAACTAAATGTCTGAGGTTTAAATAAGACAGGTTCCTCCAAGATCCTCTCTAACGATGTTCTAATCATTTGCACCTGAGCTGGTGCACCTGATTATAATTTTAGGTATTTGAAGTTGTGATAAATGTAGGGGTGTACTTACTTTTTCCACATGCGAAATTTGCATTTATGTTTATTTCAATTATACAATGGAGTACAAAATGTAAATGTTTCATGATATTTGTTATATTATATCACCTTTATCTATCAATATTGTTGAAATGAAGATCAAATAGCTTTATGTTGAAATATGTTGAAAAAGTCAAAACTTTACATGGGGTGTATATACTTTTTCACATGACTGTAAGGACAATATCACCAGTAGGGGACATGCATTGAAAACTGATAAACCATTTTGCAATGCCCATAGGGATGTGCTCAGAGGCACATCAGGTCTTTAGATTTAACCACCAATTGTTTTGAGGTCAGTATAGGCCAAAATGTCAATATGGATCGAATTTCTAAAATTGTTAATTTTCATCCGATTGACTTGAAATTTGAAGAGTATTTGCATATCAGGTCACTCAATTAAATCACCAATTATTCTTGAGGTCAATGTAAGCTAAAAGGTCAACATAGGTCAAAGGTCAACAACTTAAGTGCAATTTTTAAAATTCTCAATTTTCATCCAATTGACTTGAAATTTGAACAAGATTTGCATATCAGGTCACTCAATTCAACCACCAATTATTTTTGAGGTATAATGGTCAAAAGGTAAATATAGACAAAATTTCTAAAATTGTCAATTTTTATCCGATTGATTGGAAATTTGAAGAGGATTTGCATGTCAGGTCACTGAATTCAACCACTAATTATTTTTGAGCTCAACATAGGCCAAATGTCAACAGCTTATTTAAGGGATTTTGCAAGTATCGTGCTATGCACGACATATTTTTGGTTTGTTTGTTCATTTGCGCATTCGCACCCTGCAGGAACCAGTGCAACCAAACTTTCCACGGCCTCTTCTTTCATTCAGAGGAAGTCGAGGGCAATGTTTGGCTAAAAAAATTGACCCCATGTAAAACCAGAAAATTGGCCTTCTGGCCTTGATTATGCCTTGCGCTTATACACTGCCTGAGTTTTATTTCCTTGGAGCCATCAAGTAATATGTATTGTGAAGATCGTATGTTGAGGTTGCATTGATTTATTGGCAACAACCCAAATTTATTTATTATAGTGTTTACACGTGCACCTGTTATTAAAAAGATTGCTTTGCACAGGTTTATTATAACACCTCCATGTTTAAGCCTCGAGTATGATTATTTTGCTTATATACTGCCTAGCTTTTTCCCAGGAGCAATTGAGTACTGTAATATGTTTTGCGACGATCGTATGGTGAGGTTGTTATGATATGTTTTATTTAAAAAAAAAAAAAATTAACAAAACGAAGTTAAGGAAAACCTGTCCAAGCTCATTTAGCAATGCCCAAGATTGGTAATTCATACAAAACCATAAGGCCAACATTACTCAATTTGTCCTGCAGGAAATATTTAAATACATACATTTCATTTAATTTCCCCAGGCATCGCTGGGTACTTCAGCTAGTAACTGATAAACTAAGTTTACATGTTTAACTCGGCTCTTTTGTCTGTAAACCTCGTCTATTGAGACGATTTATATATTTCAAATATCTCCAATGGATTAATAATATTTTCTCCCAATGCTCCAGATCTGCATTAGAAAAAAAACAACAACCCCCAAGACATTTAGTTTGAAAGTCTGTTTTGCAGATGGCTCCTAATTGACTTCCCACCAAAATGTAATAAACCCCGAAGCACATCCGCTGCTGGACGATTCCGCGCACATCATCTATCTCTGTCCAGCAGCGACCGCTCATTCCATTATGACGTCACGCTTCGGGCAGCACAGGGAATCGAATGTACAATTGGGATGCAACTGCATCTTTATTAAGTATTGAAGACTTATATGGATCCTTGAATGAACTCGTGCCTTTGTCCCTGCCAGATACAAGGAACATAGGAGCAATTTATTTATTACGTATGCTAATACAGTGCATTCAGAAAGTATTCAGACCCCTTCACTTTTTTCACATTTTGTTATGCTGCAGCCTTATACTGAAATCGTTTAAATTCATTTTTTCCCTCATCAATCTACACTCAATACCCCATAATGACAAAGAGAAAACAGGAATTTAGAAAGTTTTGCAAATTTATTAAAAAGGAAAAACTGAAATATCACAATCACATAAGTATTCAGACCCTTTGTTATGACACTTGAAATTTAGCTCAGGTGCCTCCCATTTCTCTTGATCATCTTTGAGATGTTTCTACACCTCGATTGGAGTCCACCTGTGGTAAATTCAATTGATTGGACATGATTTGGAAAGGCACACACCTGTCTATATAAGGTCTCACTGGTGACAATGCATAGCAGAGCAAAAACCAAGCCATGAGGTCGAAGGAACTGTCTGCGGAGCTCAGAGACAGGATTGTGTCGAGGCACAGATCTGGGGAAGCCTACAAAAAATTTCTGCTGCATTGAAGGTTCCCAAGAGCACAGTAGCCTCCATAATTCTTAAATGGAAGAAGTTTGGAACAATCAGGACTCTTCCTAGAGCTGGCGCCCGGCCAAACTGAGCAATCGGGGGAGAGGGCCTTGGTAAGAGAGGTGACCAAGAACCCGATGGTCACTCTGGCTGAGCTCCAGAGATCCTGTGTGGAGATGGGAGAAACTTCCAGAAGGACAACCATCACTGCAACACTCCACCGATCTGGGCTTTATGGCAGAGTGGCCAGACGGAAGCCTCTCCTCAGTGAAAGACACATGAAAGTCCACAGAATCTTGTTTCTCACAGTCTGAGAGTCCTTTAGGTACTTTTTTGCAAAGTCCAAGCGGGCTTTCATGTGTCTTTCACTGAGGAGAGACTTCCGTCTGGCCACTCTGCCATAAAGCCCAGATCGGTGGAGTGTTGCAGTGATGGTTGTCCTTCTGGAAGTTTCTCCCATCTCCACACAGGATCTCTGGAGCTCAGCCAGAGTGACCATCGGGTTCTTGGTCACCTCTCTTACCAAGGCCCTTCTCCCCCGATTGCTCAGTTTAGCCGGGCGCCAGCTCTAGGAAGAGTCCTGATTGTTCCAAACTTCTTCCATTTAAGAATTATGGAGGCCACTGTGCTCTTGGGAACATTCAATGCAGCAGAGATTTTTTTGTAGGCTTCCCCAGATCTGTGCCTCGACGCAACCCTGTCTCTGAGCTCTGCATGCAGTTCCTTCGACCTTATGGCTTGGTTTTTGCTCCGATATGCATTGTCACCTCTGAGACCTTAAATAGACAGGTGTGTGCCTTTCCAAATCATGTCCAATCAATCGAATTTACCACAGGTGGACTCCAATCAAGGTGTAGAAACATCTCAAAGATGATCAAGAGAAATGGGAGGCACCTGAGCTAAATTTCAAGTGTCACAGCAAAGGGTATGAATACTTATGTCAATGTGATATTTCAGTTTTTTCTCTTTAATAAATTTGCAAAACTTTCTAAAATCCTGTTTTCTCTTTGTCATGATGGGGTATTGAGTGTAGATTGATGAGGGGAAAAAAAGAATTTAAACGATTTCAGCATGAGGCTGCAACATGAAATGTGAAAAAAGTGAAGGGGTCTGAATACTTTCTGAATGGACTGTATATATGGTGCAGTCTATTTTTCACAACTCCCTCTTTGTCTTGAAAACTATCCCATTCCATCCCCACCTTCTTCCCCTCACTTGTCCTACACTACCCTTAACACCCCTATCTTTTCATCGTCCCTACCGTTCTTTTTCACCATTTTAATTTCTTGTTTTCACGCCCTCTACTCCCCCACCCCCAGTGCACACGTAATAAATCTATGACCCCACATTGCAATCCCGTCCATTGTTTCGCTCCTCGGGGACTGTTTCCCTCGTGGTGCGTCAGGCGTGGTGACCTTGGAGGTTTCACCCATCACGGTCAGGGAGAATGATTATAATCTGTGTGAGATTGTCGGAGACTTTGCAGCCACCATCGGGTTCTGTGCCGAAGGGGTTAAAAACAACATCGGCCGACGGGCAATCAATTGTCAGATTCATTTGCAACAACTCTTGAAGTAATTATATTTTTCTCAGCATGATCCTGCTGCGTGGCTTCGTTACCACAGCAGATAATAAGAATTAATTTCATGGTTGCATTTATTGTAAAACTTGTTAAAAAATATACTTTAAGTTCTGTCGTGTGTGCAACTTGTCAACCTAGGACTTTCCCTGCTGTCCACTCCACTGTCCAGGTGATACCTGCTGCTTTGCTTACCTTGGTTGGTGTATGTGGAAGGACAAGGAGCACGAGAATGTAAGGGAGTATCTACATATTACGTATGCAAAACGACTGATTTTTAATTTTTTCGCCCTCTGCTTTTTATTTTATTTTTTTCGCCCTGCATTCACCTTCACTCATCTTACTTTTATAGTTATTTTCCTTTTTCTCAATTGCGCCATCCCCTAGAAAGGCAAGGTCCACTTCAAAGATCTTTAACTTTTGAGCTTGTGGACAAGGTGCAGTATTTGAGATATAGGGCAGCTATTATTAGTCCCCTATCGGTTTCACCAGAGGAAACTATCTCGGTTTGCTCTCTGTCTGTCTATCTGTCCATCCCACATGTGGTTTTCCAGAATTTTCTCCCATACCCTTTAACATGTTCGACTGAATCTTGGTACATGGCTTTATTATGACAAGTTAAAGAACAAGTTTGAGTTTTGGGGCATTTCGTCTATTTTTCATGGAGTTATGCCCTTTTTGGACTGAGAAACGATCACATACTATACATGGGTCAGTTTTCCACACCTGGTTTCCCCCCATGCTCTTTAACATGTTCGACTGAATCTTGGTACATGGCTTTATTATGACAAGTTAAAGAACAAGTTTGAGTTTTGGGGCATTTCGTCTATTTTTCATGGAGTGATGCCCTTTTTGGACTGAGAAACTATCACATACTATACATGGGTCAGTTTTCCAGACCTGGTTTCCCCCCCATGCTCTTTAACATGTTCGACTGAATCTTGGTACATGGCTTTATTATGACAAGTTAAAGAACAAGTTTGAGTTTTGGGGCATTTCGTCTATTTTTCATGGAGTTATGCCCTTTTTGGACTGAGAAACGATCACATACTATACATGGGTCAGTTTTCCAGACCTGGTTTTTGCCCATGCTCTTTAACATGTTCGACTGAATCTTGGTACATGGCTTTATTATGACAAGTTAAAGAACAAGTTTGAGTTTTGGGGCATTTCGTCTATTTTTCATGGAGTTATGCCCTTTTTGGACTGAGAAACTATCACATACTATACATGGGTCAGTTTTCCAGACCTGGTTTTTGCCCATGCTCTTTAACATGTTCGACTGAATCTTGGTACATGGCTTTATTATGACAAGTTAAAGAACAAGTTTGAGTTTTGGGGCATTTCGTCTATTTTTCATGGAGTGATGCCCTTTTTGGACTGAGAAACGATCACATACTATACATGGGTCAGTTTTCCAGACCTGGTTTCCCCCATGCTCTTTAACATGTTCGACTGAATCTTGGTACATGGCTTTATTATGACAAGTTAAAGAACAAGTTTGAGTTTTGGGGCATTTCGTCTATTTTTCATGGAGTGATGCCCTTTTTGGACTGAGAAACGATCACATACTATACATGGGTCAGTTTTCCAGACCTGGTTTCCCCCCATGCTCTTTAACATGTTCGACTGAAACTTGGTACATGGCTTTATTATGACAAGTTAAAGAACAAGTTTGAGTTTCGGGCATTTCGTCTATTTTTCATGGAGTTATGCCCTTTTTGGACTGAGAAACTATCACATACTATACATGGGTCAGTTTTCCAGACCTGGTTTCCCCCCATGCTCTTTAACATGTTCGACTGAATCTTGGTACATGGCTTTATTATGACAAGTTAAAGAACAAGTTTGAGTTTCGGGCATTTCGTCTATTTTTCATGGAGTTATGCCCTTTTTGGACTGAGAAACTATCACATACTATACATGGGTCAGTTTTCCAGACCTGGTTTCCCCCCATGCTCTTTAACATGTTCGACTGAATCTTGGTACATGACTTTATTATGACAAGTTACAGAACAAGTTTGAGTTTTGGGGGCATTTCGTCTATTTTTCATGGAGTTATGCCCTTTTTGGACTGAGAAACGATCACATACTATACATGGGTCAGTTTTCCAGACCTGGTTTTTGCCCATGCTCTTTAACATGTTCGACTGAATCTTGGTACATGGCTTTATTATGACAAGTTAAAGAACAAGTTTGAGTTTTGGGGCATTTCGTCTATTTTTCATGGAGTTATGCCCTTTTTGGACTGAGAAACTATCACATACTATACATGGGTCAGTTTTCCAGACCTGGTTTTTGCCCATGCTCTTTAACATGTTCGACTGAATCTTGGTACATGGCTTTATTATGACAAGTTAAAGAACAAGTTTGAGTTTTGGGGCATTTCGTCTATTTTTCATGGAGTGATGCCCTTTTTGGACTGAGAAACGATCACATACTATACATGGGTCAGTTTTCCAGACCTGGTTTCCCCCATGCTCTTTAACATGTTCGACTGAATCTTGGTACATGGCTTTATTATGACAAGTTAAAGAACAAGTTTGAGTTTTGGGGCATTTCGTCTCTTTTTCATGGAGTGATGCCCTTTTTGGACTGAGAAACGATCACATACTATACATGGGTCAGTTTTCCAGACCTGGTTTCCCCCCATGCTCTTTAACATGTTCGACTGAAACTTGGTACATGGCTTTATTATGACAAGTTAAAGAACAAGTTTGAGTTTCGGGCATTTCGTCTATTTTTCATTGAGTTATGCCCTTTTTGGACTGAGAAACTATCACATACTATACATGGGTCAGTTTTCCAGACCTGGTTTCCCCCCATGCTCTTTAACATGTTCGACTGAATCTTGGTACATGGCTTTATTATGACAAGTTAAAGAACAAGTTTGAGTTTCGGGCATTTCGTCTATTTTTCATGGAGTTATGCCCTTTTTGGACTGAGAAACTATCACATACTATACATGGGTCAGTTTTCCAGACCTGGTTTCCCCCCATGCTCTTTAACATATTCGACTGAATCTTGGTACATGACTTTATTATGACAAGTTACAGAACAAGTTTGAGTTTTGGGGGCATTTCGTCTATTTTTCATGGAGTTATGCCCTTTTTGGACTGAGAAACGATCACATACTATACATGGGTCAGTTTTCCAGACCTGGTTTTTGCCCATGCTCTTTAACATGTTCGACTGAATCTTGGTACATGGCTTTATTATGACAAGTTAAAGAACAAGTTTGAGTTTTGGGGCATTTCGTCTATTTTTCATGGAGTTATGCCCTTTTTGGACTGAGAAACTATCACATACTATACATGGGTCAGTTTTCCAGACCTGGTTTTTGCCCATGCTCTTTAACATGTTCGACTGAATCTTGGTACATGGCTTTATTATGACAAGTTAAAGAACAAGTTTGAGTTTTGGGGCATTTCGTCTATTTTTCATGGAGTGATGCCCTTTTTGGACTGAGAAACGATCACATACTATACATGGGTCAGTTTTCCAGACCTGGTTTCCCCCATGCTCTTTAACATGTTCGACTGAATCTTGGTACATGGCTTTATTATGACAAGTTAAAGAACAAGTTTGAGTTTTGGGGCATTTCGTCTATTTTTCATGGAGTGATGCCCTTTTTGGACTGAGAAACGATCACATACTATACATGGGTCAGTTTTCCAGACCTGGTTTCCCCCCATGCTCTTTAACATGTTCGACTGAATCTTGGTACATGGCTTTATTATGACAAGTTAAAGAACAAGTTTGAGTTTCGGGCATTTCGTCTATTTTTCATGGAGTTATGCCCTTTTTGGACTGAGAAACTATCACATACTATACATGGGTCAGTTTTCCAGACCTGGTTTCCCCCCATGCTCTTTAACATGTTCGACTGAATCTTGGTACATGGCTTTATTATGACAAGTTAAAGAACAAGTTTGAGTTTCGGGCATTTCGTCTATTTTTCATGGAGTTATGCCCTTTTTGGACTGAGAAACTATCACATACTATACATGGGTCAGTTTTCCAGACCTGGTTTCCCCCCATGCTCTTTAACATGTTCGACTGAATCTTGGTACATGACTTTATTATGACAAGTTACAGAACAAGTTTGAGTTTTGGGGGCATTTCGTCTATTTTTCATGGAGTTATGCCCTTTTTGGACTGAGAAACTATCACATACTATACATGGGTCAGTTTTCCAGACCTGGTTTCCCCCCCATGCTCTTTAACATGTTCGACTGAATCTTGGTACATGGCTTTATTATGACAAAGTTACAGAACAAGTTTGAGTTTTGGGGGCATTTCGTCTATTTTTCATGGAGTTATGCCCTTTTTGGACTGAGAAACTATCACATACTATACATGGGTCAGTTTTCCAGACCTGGTTTCCCCCCATGCTCTTTAACATGTTCGACTGAATCTTGGTACATGACTTTATTATGACAAGTTACAGAACAAGTTTGAGTTTTGGGGGCATTTCGTCTATTTTTCATGGAGTTATGCCCTTTTTGGACTGAGAAACGATCACATACTATACATGGGTCAGTTTTCCAGACCTGGTTTTTGCCCATGCTCTTTAACATGTTCGACTGAATCTTGGTACATGGCTTTATTATGACAAGTTAAAGAACAAGTTTGAGTTTTGGGGCATTTCGTCTATTTTTCATGGAGTTATGCCCTTTTTGGACTGAGAAACTATCACATACTATACATGGGTCAGTTTTCCAGACCTGGTTTCCCCCCATGCTCTTTAACATGTTCGACTGAATCTTGGTACATGACTTTATTATGACAAGTTAAAGAACAAGTTTGAGTTTTGGGGCATTTCGTCTATTTTTCATGGAGTTATGCCATTTTTGGACTGAGAAACGATCACATACTATACATGGGTCAGTTTTCCAGACCTGGTTTCCCCCCATGCTCTTTAACATGTTCGACTGAATCTTGGTACATGGCTTTATTATGACAAAGTTAAAGAACAAGTTTGAGTTTCGGGCATTTCGTCTATTTTTCATGGAGTTATGCCATTTTTGGACTGAGAAACGATCACATACTATACATGGGTCAGTTTTCCAGACCTGGTTTCCCCCCATGCTCTTTAACATGTTCGACTGAATCTTGGTACATGGCTTTATTATGACAAAGTTAAAGAACAAGTTTGAGTTTTGGGGGCATTTCGTCTATTTTTCATGGAGTTATGCCATTTTTGGACTGAGAAACGATCACATACTATACATGGGTCAGTTTTCCAGACCTGGTTTCCCCCCATGCTCTTTAACATGTTCGACTGAATCTTGGTACATGGCTTTATTATGACAAGTTAAAGAACAAGTTTGAGTTTTGGGGGCATTTCGTCTATTTTTCATGGAGTTATGCCCTTTTTGGACTGAGAAACGATCACATACTATACATGGGTCAGTTTTCCAGACCTGGTTTCCCCCCATGCTCTTTAACATGTTCGACTGAATCTTGGTACATGACTTTATTATGACAAGTTACAGAACAAGTTTGAGTTTCGGGCCGCTTCACTAAACTTTCAGGGATTTATCCTTTTTTTTGGACTTAGAGAATATCACCAGTCGGGGACATGTAGTATTGCAAAGCAATTCTCCCTCTTGTTTATTATGCTATGGGCACTGCTGTTGGCGGCTCACGATGCGGCGTCACGATCGACGCGAACATTGGACTCCAGCTCGACTTGAGAACGACTGCTCTTTTGTTTCGTGTGTGTGACAT
Organism: Myxine glutinosa; assembly: GCF_964187855.1. NCBI lineage: Eukaryota > Metazoa > Chordata > Myxini > Myxiniformes > Myxinidae > Myxine > Myxine glutinosa. The sequence goes on along the minus strand of NC_136261.1, from coordinate 288,801,575 downwards.
TTACGGTGGAGGACAACAGTATTCATACGAGTTGAGTTAAACATATTTACAACTATTTCTTGCTGAACTTTTTCCCCACGGGCGATTGCTTTTCCCTCCCAAGTGCGCTAATGGTATCACTTGGTTGGGAAGCCACCTGTAGATGACGTGGGGGGGGGGGGGGGGGGGGGGGATATCATTGGCTCGTGGCAGGTCACTTGACTCGTTGCTAAGCAACGCATGGGGGGCGGGGGGGGGGGCGTAGCCGGATCACGTCCCGTTGGAGCCAATTAGGACCCCACTGCGATGCCGTCCTCCACGCACAGGCTGCAGTGACTCCAGCAGGGACATCGCAAATCGGCTCAGCCGCTCTTCTTTTGAATCCACTTTTATTCTCCACCTGTCCTTCAGAACAGTTTGACGCATGCTTCGTTTCCTAAGGGTCTCCCTCTCCCCAGCGACCCTCGGAGAGTCAGCGCCAGTGCATCCCTCGGAGGGTCACCGCTGCCCTGAAAAGGCGCAGCTGACAGCTTAAGGAGAAAATCTTCATAATTTGCTCTGCCGCAGCACGTCTCTAAGTCTTGTTGCCAGGAAAACAAGGAACAAAGGATTTGTTAATCCCTGGACGTTTGACGCTCGGCTCCCCAGCCCCCCCGGATCTGCTGGCCCCTTTAATTAAAAGGAGCATTCCGGAGATTTCCGCGGCGGTAATGATTTGTCGGAGACTCGTGCCGAGTGCAACATTCGGGCAAGCGCAGCATCTCAGGATCCGACACACTTCAAAAGGTTTCCTCAGAGGAAGCGCCGCAGAGTAGAGCAGACGGCAGCATCTTTTAAAATGTAACGAGCGATTCTAAATTACGCGTGAACACATTCGCTCTACCCGGAGGGCGCCGGAGAACGTGCACAATGGGAAGCTGCAAATAAGTGCTCTGCACCGACAGCCGTAGAGCGATTGATCGAATGCACACTTCCCTGTGTCTCTGTCTGTGTGTGTGTGTGTCTGTCTTCGTCGTGTTCTGTCTTGTCAGATTCATTTGCAACAACTGTTGAATAAATTATATTTTTCTCAGCGTGATCCCGCTGCGTGGCTTCGTTACCACAGCAGATAATAAGAATTAATTTCATGGTTGCATTTATTGTAAAACTTGTTAAAAAATACACTTTAAGTTCTGTCTCGTGCGCAACTTGTCAACCTAGGACTTTCCTTGTCAACCTGCTGCTATGCTTACCTTGGTTGGTGTAAGTGGAAGGACAAGGAGCACGTGAATCTAAGGGAGTATCTACATATTACGTATGCAAAACGACTGATTTGTATTTTTTAGCCCTCTGCTTTCTTTTTATTTTTCGCCCGACATTCACCTTCACTCATCTCACTTTTATAGTCATTTTCCTTTTTCTCAATTGCGCCACCGCCATGGGCAGGTTCAGTGTTGCGAGAAAGACCCTGAAGGGAAGGATCACGCTGGATGGTTTGCCTTTGCTTTGCAGGGGCAGGAATGCACTTTATGATGCAACGCCTGCGAAGGACCAATCAGACCTTTTATAGTCAAACCCTGACTCGACAGGAGGTTATTGCGTTACCTCTACACCATTCTATAGGATTTACCTATTTGCCAAAACAAAGAAAAATATCCAAACAAATACGTCGGTAAGAAAGTTTTTGCCCTTTTTGTGTCAAGGCTCGATGAAGATCTCGAGGTCGAAAGGTCAACTGACATACAGTGGGGCGAAGGGGAAACGTAAGGACAACCAGGTACGGGTGCACTATGGCGCGAGGAGCAGGTGAAAGGGGGGCAAGGTGTCAGCAGGTGGCTCTCCGCGATTGCTAGTCCATTAATCTCGCACGCACACGGTCGGTTAATTAGTCATCCAGGATGGGATGCTTGAAAACAACTTTGGGGGAAAACAAGTTGAGCAACACCTATTACTCCACGGCAGATGCTCGCAGCGTGATCATAGTCCAAAGCCTAGCCCCGGGGTGGTCACGCGGTTAGTAATTTTGCAAACGCCGGAGACGCACTGTTGTGGTGGAACAAAGGTTCAGGTGTGAAAATGTAAATGACTTTAAAATGCTGGTGTGTGCACGCTGTGTGTTTCTGTTTATGCCAGCGATTGCAGCCACGATGCCCCATTAAATGCATTATAAACATAGCCTTTAGCTGGTAACCTTGGCAGGATAAGGGGCCGGTCATCTACATATTACACCAGAAAGATGGTGGTATCTTTGACCCCAATTCTATGACGGTGCGACCCAGACATTCCCTGTCTTCTTCCCTCGCATCGATCACCACCCGACTTCCTTTTTCCCTCCTCCAAACTGCCTACCCTTTTTTTGGGGGGGATTCCACGATGTTTCATCCTTTTTATTGCCGCCATCACCGAAAGTGGATGTCGGTGGTGGTCTCCGCTGTTTGTCTGTGAGAACAATATCTCAAAAAGTTATTGATGGATTCAGCTGAAACTTGGTGGACAGGTTGCATGTGTAACAAGGATAAGTTGATAGAGTTTTGGTGAAGATTTTAAGATCCAGATCTGCATACCAGGATTTTAAAAGTGAATCTTCATATTTGAGAGATAGGGCCAAAACAATATACAGCTTACAGCACGATATCTCAAAACATGTGGATGGATTCGAACGAAACCTGGTGGCCAGGTTGGGTGGATGACAAGGACGAATTGATTCGATTTTGGTGAAGATCCGGATGCAGATCTGGTTTATATCAGTGGGATAAAAAAAATGTATCTCGGATCCAGCTGGTACTTTCGGAATGAAACTTTGCATCGATATTGGGATCAAAAGTTTGGGGAGATGACCTATTTTGTTTTTTGACATTGACCTAACTTTTAAGGTCATGACCAAATTATACACATTTTAACATTTTCACCAAAAGTCGACTAATAAGCTTTGTCCGATCCAATGAAATTGCCTTCTCTAGAGAGCCGAGAGCAAGGCACATTTACACTTAATTTACATCATACCCCTCCTAGTTAAAGGTCAGTCTAGATCAGATCTGTGACTTGCTACAGGTACCATGTATACCTGTACTAAGCTGCTTCATGGTTGGGTTATCGGTGACTAAACTGACTTCCCCACCAGGTTTCCTGATTAGGAGGACATATGGACATGGACACCCTGCAGGATTAAAAACAAAACCTGTCAAAGGGCGTAGGAGCTCCGAGTGAGCCAACGGCTATCCATATCTGGTGCCCAACTGTGTCCGTGGATGTCCTCCTGCAGTTTGGTTACCCATTTCTCGGAAGTTGGTGGCAGGATTTGCACTCCAGGCACCATAAACACTTCATTCCACAGCATACACAAAAACACAAAAGAACCTGCTCTCTGGGGGTACAGGTACCCCCTATGCAGCTGCCCTTTGCAGGGCAGCTCCCTGGATGACGGGACTCGGACAAAGGCCCTTGGGCCCCCTATTATTTAATGATAGGAAGGAAACCACGGGGCAACCCTGTTGGGTTGGGTTGTGGTGGTGTGTGTCTGGGTGGTGCTGAGGTGTCATCCACCAGATGGCAGTCTCCTTGGGTTAACTTATTAAGGCGGTCCCTCCAGGTGAGTCTTGGAATGTCCTTACTCTAAGGGAGGATGATCACCTATCTCTGCTGTTACCTGAGCTTCAGCATCTGAACATCAGCATATGCAGCACTTTCTGAGGTTCGGAGACTGGAGAGTATTGAGAGCATGGTGGCTGGCTACACCTACTACTGCTCTGGTCACTATGATGGTTACCATTCCCCAGGAGTTGCTGTAGTTGTGTCCAACAACTTGAATCCTATGGTAATCGAGGTAACACCGGTCAAATAACGTATTATGAGGCTTAGCCGATGAGGATTCATCACTCTCTGGGTCTCATTTCCCTTGTCTATGTACATGCTCCTGAGGAGAGTAATCTCTCTGAGAAGGAGACATTTTATGTCGTGCTCGAGTCAGTGGTTGATCGGTGTCTCAGGCAAGGTCGTTTTATAGTCTTGGGGGATTTCAATTCATCAACTGTCACTGATAGCGATGATTATGAGACATGTGCTGGTCCCCATGTGTCTGGAACCAGGAACAAGAATAACACTAAGTTCATTAACTTTGCAAGATGCTGAGGACTTAGTGTGTCTGCTTCATGGTTTCAGCACCCACAGCTACATTAGGGCAGACAAGGCCTGTGTGCAAGGAATCCGTGAAAGGGAAGAGCATCACCCATAGTCTGGTGTGTCTTGTCCTGCTTACAGAGGAATCAGTGCATTGCGTTCCTCCAAGCCTGTCCCTCGATATACTGCAGTTAGAGTGGAGGGTAGTGAGCTCTTAACAGAGGAGTCTGAAGTGAAGGCTCGCTGGGCCGGTTACTTTGAGTGGCTTTGCCAGGCTGACCCACCAGCTGTTGAGTTGGATGACATGGGTGTTACTAGCCCTATTGCTGTCCCTCCAATCAACTGTTAACCACCTTTATTTGTGAAAATATAGGCTGAGGTGAACTGGTTGAAAAGGGGCAAATCTCCTGGGATTTGTGGCATGCATGCTGAACTTCTCAAGGCTGATGTAAATCCTGTACTTGAGTTGTTGCATGCAGTTCTGTGCTCTGTTTGGAGCACAGCCATCATCTCAACTGACTGGAAGATGGGCCTTGTTGCCCCTCTCTGGAAAGGGAAGGGTGAACGCCAGGACGGCAACAATGACAGAGAGGTGATGCTGCTCTCACTGCCAGGTACGGTCTTTGCTCGGATAATTATTGATAGACTTCGACACCATATGCTTGAGCACCAGCACCCAGAGCTGTTTGGCTTTACACTAAAGAGGTCAACGATTGACCTCATTTTTGCTCTTCAGGTCTTCATCAAATACAGGTGAGAATTTCAGAAGGAGCTGCTTGCAGCCTATGTTGATCTCAACAAAGCATTCCATTCAGTGAATTGGGATGACCTCTGTCTTTGTCTTTGTTGTCCGTTGTCTTTGTGGGGTGCTACCAAAGCTGATTGATCTGACTTCTGAACTATACTCTGGTGCAGAGTGTGCTGTGAGGTTTGGTGGTTCCATCTCTGACAACTTTCTAGTTGTTACTGGAGTTTGACAGGGGTGTGTCATGGCCTCCACACGTTTCAGCACTTGTATGGACTGGATTCTTGGGAGGATGTCGGAGAAATATAGCTGAGGTACATCATTTGGGAAGGTCACGCATCTCTGACCTTGATTTCGCAGATGATAGATTCATCTTTGTGCAGACTCTGGACATAGTTATTGGGTCCTCAAGATGCTGAATTAGGAGCCGCAAAGCAATGTTCACCGTGCGAATGAGGGGTTTTCCTAGGAAGCTTGCTTATAGCGCTGCTAAAATATTTTTATGTGACTGCAAAAAGCTGTGCAAATGAGAAGCGCAGGGCCGGGAATGTAGAAGCCGGCCCGGCCATGCTCGCAGCACGTGTAAAAAAAAATTTGTGCCCACGAAAAACCACAAATTTGCAGGACACATGGCCGCATATGAAGAAGCAGGTCGCAATTTATCAACCGCGAATACACGGGGTCCGCAAATGTTGGGAACGTGAATGTCAGGGTCGAGGTGTGTATGTATGTATTTATGCATGTATGTCTGGTTACATTTGTAGGGGGTAGACAATGATTACCTTAGAGCCAGGTAGAGTGTATAGATTAGTGTGTTGCGACTGGCGTGAAGAAGAAGAAACCCCATGTAGTAAGTAGGGATCCAGTAGACCGTGTGTCATGGAAGAGCGTATCTTCGTCCACATCAGAGGGGTGGGGCTTTGTTAATTAGCGAGGGATTCTGGGTAATTGATTCGCTGTTTGTAATTGCCTCTGTAATTTATTCCTCTGTTCCTTATTATTCCGCACCAGACACCGAGCCAGAAATCGCCCATTAAACACAATAATTAAAGACCCAACCGGAAATCGGGCATCGAACAAAAGCCTCTACATCACCACTGGCACAGTCAGGCCGAGAGCCACTCCCGAAGAGCAGTGATTGGTGTGCGGTTTGATTGGCACAAGCACTGGTAAGATGTTACTTGCTGATAGGGTCGGACATGGGGACGTATTAAGATGACGTCAGAGCCTGGATGATAAAAGAACGCTCTGGCCGACCATTTGCCTCTTGTGCCTTCTTGTTCTGGATACCATAGCGAACGGTCGTTATTGCCTCTCTTGCGCCTGCTCATTTTCGAACTGTTGGTGAACGGTTGCTATTGCTCTTTCCACTTCTTGTTGTGGATCTCATCGTGAACGGTCATGTGCCGATACCTTCTCGGGTCTTCTGATTCTGGATCCTATAGTGAACGGTCGCATTTTGATCTCACTCAGCAATGATGTCTTCTCGCCCCTTCTGATTTTGGACACCATCATGAACGGCCATGTTAGGACATCTTGCTAGTAGTCATGAGGAGGAAGAGCCACGGGCTGGGAACCGCCCGCGCGAGGACGACTAAATAAGCATGGCTGGAAGAGTGAACTGTGAACAGAGGCCTGTATTTTCCCGCCCATGTGCTGCGCGCCAACGAACTTGCATTTCCTACCAAGGCCTCAGACGCTCTTTGACGATTCATGATGGGATACACGAGCCAATTTGAGATAAGTTCCACAAAATACATATTTATTTTCAGTTATTTTATCCCTTGTTTGTATTCGAGTCTGTGTTTGGGAGTGCTCCAATTAGGAATTCAGTTTATCGTGCATTTTCTTTGTTACCGGCATTTCTTTCATTAAACCTGTTTATTTTTGTACATTATAAACCTGTGTTTGAGTTAATTTATCCAGTTGTGAAGATCGCCTGTGGGCTCTGTGAAGGTAAGTGCTGACGGCTTCTCCCCCACTCCCACCCCGCACGTATAACGGATACCGTCAGATTGAATTGAACGCCTTGTAGTTTTAAGCTCGTTCGGTCATCTGTGGCACCCTGCGGTTTTCACCACGGGGTAGTCACAGACAGTATGTATGTATGTATGTATATATGTATATATACATATATATATATATATATATATATATATATATATATATATATATATATATACATATATATATATATATATATATATATATATATATATATATATATATATATATATATATATATTACGGCCCGCGGATAAGGATGTTGGTTTGCCGAGCGGATGGCACCGCGGCCTAACAGTTACCCCGACTAACCCGATTCCCGAACGTTGGCCGGATCGCGCCACAGATATTCAATATGGAAAAGACAAAAGCGACACAGATGTGAAGAAGAAGAAGAAGACGAAAAAAAGGTTGGAAATACGAATATAATTTATTTACTATTTACAGGCTCAAAGAAACCAAGGAGAAGGAAAGATAATAAAATAATTTACAGAAGATTTTAGACACAGTGCAACCTAGCTTATACAAACTTAATTAAATACCCAGGACAGAACAAACAAAGACAGACTCACGCGGGCAATGATGATAGGACTGGCGGGAGGTGGATGGCTGGAGGGAGAGGAAAGTCCAAGGGGTCCTGCAGCACGATCGGCGCGTCTAGCAGCCGCCGTTCCTTCGCGGCCCTGCTCAAAACCGCCGTCCTGGCCCCAAGCGACCGTTGAGTGTTGTTGCTGCTGTGGCCGCCGCTGCTGCTGCTGCTGTGGACGTTGCGTGCTTTGCCAGGACTACAACAGGCTTTGTGCTTCCCTGGATGATGATCTCCTTAATGTTCTCTCGCAGTTGGTTCTCTCTGTTCTCCTGGATCATCTCACGCAGTACCTTGCGCGCGCGCTTTTATAACGCCTCAGGCGATCAAGCCGCCGGCCTTCAGGACACGCCCATCGGTGTGCTCACCTCGGCCCTGGTTGGTCGCGCGACCCTCTGGCTCCGCCCTTGATGACGACGGGCGGGCACGCCTTTCTTCCCCGACCCGAGCACATGTTCAATGATGGTTTTGGAGGGGATGTAATCGGCAATCGAGGCTTGGCCATGACGAAAGGGGAAATGGAAGTTTTGGGAATGGGAATGAAGAATGAAGGGAATCTATCTTATTTCACTTGGTGCAATGGAGTGTCATTTTAATGGAAGACAAAGCCTTAACCTAATACACAGAATAAGGAAATAAACTACTGAACAGGGATATTATAGTGTCCTTCATGTATGCTTTATTGAACTAACTATGGGAACGCCCTTTGACCTTTATACAACACTGGAGGCAGGAGGGTCCAGACTAAAGCAATATTCACAACAATTGGTATACAATACAACACAATCAAAAAAACTCAATCCTCTTATCCGCAACACTGCACCCTCCTCCTCTTAGGCAGGACCGGGCCTATAACTTTAATTTAGTGTGACACGTAGGTGTAGTTCCCTCTACTTTTAACCTGACCCTGAGTGCGACAGTTTTAAAACATAAATAAATATGTCCCGCTGCTCCATTGCACCTTACCTAACAGACTCACACCCACAGCTAACCGAATTGCAGAATGGTCTTCAAACTATACACTGACGATGGGGAGCATTATTTACAATGGCTCTGCTTTTATTTACAAAACTAACCCAGGACCTGTGATTGTTCTTTTTTGGGGGGGGAGAGACAGTCTGCTCTGCATCAATGCACCATGAAAGCACCCAAAACGCACCAACACACCCTCGAGCACCAATCGGTGCACAGTCATCATTGTTCATGAATAAAAATAAAAACAACAACCCCTAACCCTGCAGGTGGTCTCTTGCTCTTCGGCTCCCTCTGCTGGCTATTATTATTTTCCTGGTGTTGTCATCTTCCTTTGCTGGCGGCCTATTTGCACTATTAAAATGCACCCAACGTGTCCATTTTTATTTATTTTATTTATGGCCCACAGGGCCGACTAGTGTGGTTCACCTGTGGGGCATCGGTGCCCTGTGATCAAGGTCCGCCAGCAAGATTTCGGGCCTTCATGGCCGGTTCCAGCAGAGGGGCCATGCCCCAACCCATGGGGTCCATAAGTGGTGCTCGGCCACAGACATGTGGTCCATAATGTGGTGCATCGATGCAGACAGCTGGTTCTGGGAGTTCCGGGCGCACAATGGCGGACTCACGCACGCTCCCCTCAGCGCCCAGTGGCGCACAGGTCCTCATGTGGGAGACAAAGGGGGGGAGAGACAGATGAGCGAGGGGTAAGGTCACAAGGGTACACATCAATCAAGGCAATGCAAGGCGAAGAGCGTACGGAGAGCGAAGTGAGAAAGCTCGTCCCTACCATACGTCACTCCCCCCCACCCACCCTGTCACCTGCACTACCCTTGCCCTTACCCCATATGTACAAAAATCTACACATTTACCAATCCGTCACTACCGTCACGTCCTCCCCATATTTCTCCTATACCAAATTCGTCACCACAATCCCTCTAACCAAAATTTGCCATCACCCAATTCATCATCAATCCTCATAAGGAGGAAGAGATGGAACATCAAGCACAATGTCACACCCACGTCATGATGCGTCTCACATTCCAAACATTTGCATCAAAAATAATAAAAACAACCATGGCACGGTGTGGAGGTACGTCATCCCAGGTAAGTGGATGCAGATGGTGCGAGGAGATTCCTAATCCTAACTATCCTCTAAATGACATTAACACACTTTACACTACCCGGGGTCTTTCCCTGCCAATCCATTGGCCATCTTACACTATGGGTTCTAAAAACCAATTCCCATTGACCAAACTGTGGTGCTTCTCAATTTGTGGTCTCACTCCCCCGATGCCACTCCCTGTGCCCTTGCACAATTTCAGGACTGGGGCGTGTAGCTCTCCCAGCAGGTCTACCCACCTGCACACCTCCACCACTGTAGTTGCCACCCGAGCTTACCTAGCTCCTCACCCTAACCTATCTAACTGGGGAAGGCCCCTCCTGGCTCTGTCACCCCTCGGTGCCCTCTGGCACTGGGTTACCCGGGTCCGTCCTCCGGATCCTCGGGCCCCATCCACAACAACTCTACCGGCTCCCAGAGCCCACCTGTGGCCTCACCTGGCCGACATCCTCACAGTGGTGGAGTGCCCAAACCAACTACACGCACTAACAGGCTACACGCCCAGCCATTTCCACAACACTAATGCACCCATCCAAACACCATTCTTTCACCTCGCACCACAGATGCCAATATCCAACCACAATTTACCTGTACCCTCTACCTAACACTTACACTACCTCCCCGGGTATTCGTGATGGGGGTCCATCCTTCCCCCATTCACACCTTCGCACCATCCACTCCACTCCATAGTTTCCACCATACTCACTCCACGACCATCCATTCCAATACTCCATATATTCCACACTCCAGGTATTCCACACTCCATGTATTTCACACAACCATTCTCCATTCACCTGTTGTTGCACACCTGTGCAATCACACCTGGTGCCACCTGCACCCTCCTTCCTTCCTGGACCATTTGGTCAACACAACACCCATCACCATCACTCACTCAAACACTGCTCCATACACCTGTTCAGTTGCACACCTGTGCAATCACACCTGTTCACCATACACACGGCATCATCTAATCTACCTGTTGCCCTGCTAACTTAGTGCTCCCCGTCTTCCCTTTAAACTAAGCACATACCACGTCATTATCATCCACTCTAATCTACCTGCGTCCCCACTACCGGTATCATTGTCACTAACTAATCTTAACGTTACCTATTGTCATCTTCTCTAGATCCCTATCATTATATCCTAACCCTCCCGGGCTAGTTTTCACTGCCATAAACCCCATAACTAGTGCTCCTTTGCCCCCGCTGTGAGGGATGACAGAGTTGCCATCCCACCACATCGGGCATCTCCCACTACCATCCCCCCAGTCCTCTGACGCTACGAGCCCCCGTCGCAAGAGGTACTGGGTCCTGCCTCGGCATCTAGAGCCGAGGCGATCCATGAGGGTGCCTGCTCGCCGGCATGGACGATCCGAGGGGGGGCCCGTGGCCCCATTTTGATCTTAACGACCACGTCACAGACTTGCGACAGGACGACTCCCGGGCCTTGCCAGGGGGAGGTGAGTTTTGGGCACCTGCCCTTCCGCCTCCGGGGATTAAAGAACCAAATCTTCATCCCCGGAGCGTATTGACTCCCCTGGCTCTGGTCGTCATACCTGCACTTCATCGTGGCCCCCGCCAGATGGAGCTGGCGGCGGGCGAAGGCATGGACCCGCTCCATGCCTTCCTCCAGGTGACGTGCGTAACCCTCCCTCTGCGGTGTATCCGTGGTGTCTGGCACGGGACCGCATAGCAAGTCGGCGGGAGTCCGTAACTCCCGCCCATACAGAAGCAACGCTGGACTGCATGCGGTGGCCCCGTGCTGGCTAGTTCGGTAGGCCATCAACAGGTATGGGAGATGTTCGTCCCAGTCATCCTGACGGGTGGTGGTGAACAATGCCAGTTGTTGGATCAATGTTCTGTTGAATCTTTCCACCATCCCGTCAGATTGTGGCCGCAAGGGCGTGGTTCTGGTTTTCCGAATTGACAGGAGTCTGCACACATCTTTTAATAATTGGCTCTCAAAATTTCGTCCCTGATCGGTGTGCAGCTCCTGTGGAATCCCGTGCCGACATACAAATCCTTCCACGAAGGCCTGTGCTACCACCCCGGCTTCTTGGTTGGGGAGGGCGTAGGCCTCCGGCCACTTGGTGAAATAGTCCATTACAACGAGGATATACTTATTACCTTGGCGGGTGCGGGGCAGTGGTCCTAGAATATCCATAGCCACCCGCTCAAGGGGGGCCCCCACCTGGTGTAATTGAAGGGGGGCCCTCATCCTCCGTGCTGGTCCCTTTTTGGCAGAACAGGCGTCGCATCTCCGACACCAGTCCTGTATGTCGCGCCCCATATTCACCCAATAGAACCTCCGGGGGACCCGAGATATTGTCTTTGTCCTGCCCAAATGGCCGCCGGAGCGGGTACCATGCACCTGTTGTAAGCTGACGTTCTTGAATTTGTCTGGGACTATCACCAGCCAGGAAGTTCTATCAGAGGGAACCTCCACCCACTTGCGATAAAAGATGTTGCCTTTCAACTCCAGGGTCTGCCACTGAGCCCAATACGCCTTTGTTTGCGCCCTGAGGGGGGTGACCTCTTCCCCCTTTGGTCTTTGCCCAAATTTGACCCAATTGAACACCGGTCCCAGGACAGGATCCTCCTGCTGGGCCGTGCTCCAAGCCAAATCTCCAAATTCTTCATCTGCGGTTAGTGGCAAAATTGGCCCTCTCACCCGGGTTGCCCGGACGACGGGAATCAGGGCAGAATCGCCCAATTGCTCCCTCTCCTCGTGTCTCGCACAAAATTTGCAGTTTTCCCCCAGACAAGGACGCCGAGAGAGTGCGTCCGCATTACCATGGGCCTTCCCGGCCCTATGGGTCACATTGAAATCGTACTGCTGCAACTTTTCCAACCACCTTGCAATTTGGCCCTCCGGTTCCTTGAACCGAAGGAGCCATTGCAGGGAGGAATGGTCAGTTCGAACCGAAAATTTCCGCCCGTACAGGTACGGGTGGAAATGGTTCATAGCAGCCAGCATAGCCAATAACTCTTTGCGAGTGACACAATAATTTCGCTCGGGCCTACTTAAGGCCCGACTATAGTAACCAATCACTCTCTCCACGCCCTCCTGTGTCTGAGACAAAACTGCGCCCAATCCTTCCTGGCTCGCATCCGTGTCCAGGGTAAATGTCCCGTTACTAGTGGGGTAAGCTAGAAGGGGTGCGGATGTTAGACACCCCTTCAATTTTTGGAAGGCCTCGTGGCACTCCCGTGTCCAATTAAATCGCGTCCCCTTCTCCGTAAGCCGGTGGAGGGGATGGGCCAACTCCGCAAATTTCGCCACAAAGCGCCGGTAGTAGGAGCAGAGTCCCAAAAATCCCCGCACCTCCTTGATGGTACGTGGTGCGGGCCACTCCTCTACCGCTTTAATTTTGTCTGGGTGCGTTTTTACCCCCTCGCGGCCGATAACGTGACCTAAATAGGCCACCTCTCTTGCAAACAAGGTGCACTTACTCGGGTTCAGCTTCAACCCTGCCTGTCTGAGGCACCCGAACACCTGGTCCAAATTAGCTAACGCCTGGGGGAAGGTCTTGGCATGTACCAGGACGTCATCCAGGTATACCAGGCATGATTGCCATGGCATGCCGCCAAGCACATGCTCCATTAATCTCTCAAAGGTGGCGGGGGCGTTACACAAACCAAACGGCATCACAGTGAACTGATACAGCCCCTTACCTGTGGAAAATGCCGTTTTCTCCTTCCCTGCCCGATCCATCTCCACCTGCCAATACCCACTCTTGAAGTCTAAAGTTGAAAACCAATTTGAGCCCGCAACGGCATCGAGGGTGTCATCAATTCTTGGCAGGGGATATGAGTCCTTGAGTGTCACGTTGTTTAGCTGGCGATAGTCCACGCAGAACCGCGTGGTCCCATCCTTCTTTTTGACCAGCACAACAGGTGACATCCAAGGACTTCCCGAGGGCTCGATCACGCCTGCGTCGAGCATTTTTTCAACCTGCTCGTCAGCTTCCGCCCTCTTGCTCCAAGGGAGCCGTCGGGCGGCCTGACGAATAGGCCGGGCCTTACCGGTGTGGATCTGATGTTTCACCAGGCCCGTACGTCCAATATCCTCGGTGGACAAGGAGAAGAGGTCCAAATGGGACTCAACCAGTTTGTGTAAGGCCTCCCTCTGGGTACCTCCCAACTCTATGCGACTCCGATTTACCATCTCGCAAATGGGATCGGGCAATTCCTAGAACTTATTGAAGGCTCCCCCTGGGGCTGGCTCGGCTGGACGTTCTCGCCCCTCACTGACGCGACTTCTCTTACTGGGGTGCAGCCAGCTACCTTCGTGCCCCTCATTATAGTGCGTGGTTCTGTGCTAATATTAATTACTCGGACGGCCACCACCGGCCCGTCCGTTTTTACAAGGGTGCGACCCACGATTAAACCAGGTATGGACCGCGCTGCCACCGGTTCGACCAGGCCGCAGGACTCCTGCCATGTCGGGCGAGCTGACCATCGGGCCGGCACTATGGCCTCGGCCCCCGGAGGGATGGTCACGGCCTCAGGAGCCTCCAGCTCCACCCTCTCGGCCGTGCTCACCCCCTCCAATGGTAGCTCTACCACTCCCCATCGCAGGATCCCCCGGCTCAAGTCGATTTTACAACCGCTGGCAGTCAACAAATCCAACCCTATTAAGCATGGGTCGCACACCTCCGCCACCCAAACCGCTATCTCTTGCTTTACCGATCCCAACTTGAGGGTCACAAAACCACGCCCTATGATCGGAGCCGTTGCCCCGGTAGCCAGCTGCAAACTATGATTTTCCAGATGCTGGATTTTACCCCAGCCGTCTGCACTCGAATTAAGGACCACGGGGCTGATGATCGTGGCGCTGGCTCCCGTGTCCACCACGGCGTCTACCCCCCACGCCGGCAATTTTGCACCGAATTGTCAAACTACCCGTCCCAATTTGGCCACAATGAATGACCTGTCGCGTCAACGAGGGCTTCTCCCCATCCCCTACTGCCGAACACCGCCCTGCATGCCCGGCACGTTCTAGTTTCCCGGGCCCTGGCGGGGGGGTGTCTGAGGTCGGCTAAGCCGATCGATACTGGGCGGAGTTGAGGGCATCGGCTGACGCTGACGGGGAACGTCCCGGCGCGGAGCTCGACACTCCCACGCACGGTGACCCATCCGAGCACAATTATAGCACCTCACCTGGTAAGGTGCTTGCCTCCGGTATTCCAAATTTCCCCCCCTGTATGTCCGAATTGGGGTACTCTGTCGGGGACTACCGGGTGCCACCACTGGAGCCGCCTGCCATGGTCCAGGTCCCGCTAGACGCCGATCCACCAGCCTCCGAACCATGTTCTCCAGGTCAGGGCTCCCGTCGGGGGCCGGCCCCCCGGGGGGGGCGACCCCCATCACGGGCCCTACCTGACGCACCGCCACTGCGTGGCGCTCGCCTCCCCGGGCCAGGGGCCTCGCCTCGCTGCTTCCCAACGGGCTGCAGCGTCGGCCGCCTGACTCATGGTCTGCGGGCGCCACATGGCGAGCTGTTGTCGGAGCTCCAGATCCGGGAGGGCCTGGATAAAGTGATCCAGCGCCAGGCTTTCCTGGGAACTCGCCGCCATGTCCGCGTGTGAAATCCCTACCGCGCGGCGAATATCGTGAGCAAGTTCCCCGATGGTCTCCTGGGGCTTGCGTTTACGCTGCGCAAGTTGAGCTTTAACAAGCTCGCTTTGCTGCTCGATACCAAAACGATTAATTAAAGCTGCACGGAGAGCTGACAAGGTGAGAGCACCCGGTGGTAAAGCTGTCAGCACCTCCGCCGCCGCACCACGCAGTGCCCCTACCAGGTGTACTCCACCTTCGTCCGGATTCCAACCGTTGCCTTTACACACGTACTCAAACTGCGCCAGGTACGCCCTCAAATCACTCTTGCCGTCATACGGCGCGAGTGGGACCTTGTGGGCGCCCAAAGGTTGGACCACGTGCGTCACTCCTTGCGGGATCAACGCGGGACCAAACCGTTCGGGCTCCCACAGTACGCTATTCCTGGGGGGCTCCCGCGCATCCCCCATCCCTCCAAACACTACCCCTCCTGGTGTCGATGCCTGGGCCACCCTTCCGCAACCCGCTACCCACTCCATACCCGCACACCCTTGCTCACCAGCACCCCCCTCACTCCCCATAGCCAGACCTCCTTGCACACCTCCTCTGTCCATACACTCAGGACCAGTCATACATCTCACCATTGGTCCCTCACGAACATCCGGATCCAAATCAACCCCCAAGCCGACTGAAGCTCCCCTCACATCATATGCATTTCCGAATATATATCGCCACTCACCTTGGCACCTCGTCTCCGCACCTCCTCTACCACCTGCAAACTCTTTATTTGGTTAGTAAGCACATCATCACGATTCGAGCACAGACCTTGTACCAATTCCATTACCTCCTCCTTTATCTCCTTTTTAGTTTCCCTTCGTCTCTTCTTAATTTCACTCACCCCTTCTTCCACCTCCTCTAATTTTTCCTTTACCTCTTTCATCTCCCGGTGCGCCCCCTCTATCTCTTCCTCTAATGCCACTTTAACCGTTTCTATGTGCGTCCTCACCTCTCGGTCCTTCGTCTCCATTACTTCTGTCACCTCTTCCACCTTCTTCGTCAACCCCTCATGTACCATCTGACATTCCTTTTGTGTCGCTATTAATTCATTTTTAATGTCTTTTTGTGTCGCTTTTAACCCCCCGATTATTGCAGTGTTCTTTTCCACTTGGTTCACGAGTTCCTTTTGTCCCACTGTCAGCTGTTCTACTCCCCTCGTCAGACCCTCTATTCCCCCCTGTAACCTAGCCGTATTATTCCTCACCTCTTTCTCCATACGCTTTTCACCTCGCTTTACCTCCTCGCGTACCCCCGAGACCTCCTCACTTACACCTCGTCGTATCTCCTCCTTCTCTTTTGTAGATGCCACCCTCATCTGTCCCAATTCATCCCTCTGAGCATCCAATTTGGTTTCTACCCCGATTTTCACCTCCTCTATCTGCTCTCCCATTTGTTTAATTTCTCGGGCGGATTGCTCCCCTATTTCCCGCAATTTGTCGTCCATTGTGTGTTTTAACCCCCTTAACCCATTTTTCACCCCCTCTATCTGATTCTCCTGGGCCGCCATTCTATTTTCCATCCCCGTTAACCCATGTTTCACCCCTTCTATCCCATTGTCTAACCCCTCAAGTTTCTTGTCTAACCCCTCAAATTTCTTGTCTAACCCCTCACCGGTACCCCTCGCTTCGTCCCTCATTACCCCCAATTGCTCACTCTGAGCCCTCGTTTCGTTCCTCATTGCCCCCATCATTCTGCTTTCCATTTTCTCACTATCAGCCCTCGCTTCGTCCCTTAATTGCTTACCCATTTTGTCCATAAGGGCCCCCATTTGCAGCATAAAAAGGATCAAATCCACCGGTGGCGCTGCTACGGTCGCGGGCGCGGTCGCCGTAGCCATGTGCGAGGCGCCATTTTGCGCGCCCGTAACCTCGTGCGCGAGAGCGCCATTTTGCGCGCCTGAAACCTCCTCAACCACCTCCTCATTGCCCTCCTCCACATACATTTCCCCGAGGTCCTGGGTCGATTCTACCCCGTCTATCTCTCCCACCGGCATCCCGTCGCCTTGACCAGCCATGGCGCGATTTCAAAATTCGGGTTTTTCTTTAAAACAAACCAAATTTTGGCCGCTCCAAATTTAGACCAATTTTTTTATAGATGTTTTTAAAATTTGGTTCGGGCCTCGTATCTTACCCCCAGACACCAATTGTTACGGCCCGTGGATAAGGATGTTGGTTTGCCGAGCGGATGGCACCGCGGCCTAACAGTTACCCCGACTAACCCGATTCCCGAACATTGGCCGGATCGCGCCACAGATATTCAATATGGAAAAGACAAAAGCAACACGGATGTGAAGAAGAAGAAGAAGACGAAAAAAAGGTTGGAAATACGAATATAATTTATTTACTATTTACAGGCTCAAAGAAACCAAGGAGAAGGAAAGATAATAAAATAATTTACAGAAGATTTTAGACACAGTGCAACCTAGCTTATACAAACTTAATGAAATACCCAGGACAGAACAAACAAAGACAGACTCACGCGGGGAATGATGATAGGACTGGCGGGAGGTGGATGGCTGGAGGGAGAGGAAAGTCCAAGGGGTCCTGCAGCACGATCGGCGCGTCTAGCAGCCGCCGTTCCTTCGCGGCCCTGCTCAAAACCGCCGCCCAGGCCCCAAGCGGCCGTTGAGTGTTGTTGCTGCTGTGGCCGCCGCTGCTGCTGCTGCTGTGGACGTTGCGTGCTTTGCCAGGACTACAACAGGCTTTGTGCTTCCCTGGATGATGATCTCCTTAATGTTCTCTCGCAGTTGGTTCTCTCTGTTATCCTGGATCATCTCACGCAGTACCTTGCGCGTGCGCTTTTATAACGCCTCCGGCAATCAAGCCGCCGGCCTTCAGGACACGCCCATCGGTGTGCTCACCTCGGCCCTGGTTGGTCGCACGACCTTCTGGCTCCGCCCTTGATGACGACGGGCGGGCACGCCTTTCTTCCCCGACCCGAGCACATGTTCAATGGTGGTTTTGGAGGGGATGTAATCGGCAATCGAGGCTTGACCATGACGAAAGGGGAAATGGAAGTTTTGGGAATGGGAATGAAGAATGAAGGGAATCTATCTTATTTCACTTGGTGCAATGGAGTGTCATTTTAATGGAAGACAAAGCCTTAACCTAATACACAGAATAAGGAAATAAACTACTGAACAGGGATATTATAGTGTCCTTCATGTATGCTTTATTGAACTAACTACGGGAACGCCCTTTGACCTTTATACAACACTGGAGGCAGGAGGGTCCAGACTAAAGCAATATTCACAACAATTGGTATACAATACAACACAATCAAAAAAACTCAAGCCTCTTATGCGCAATAATATATATATATATATATATATATATATATATATATATATATATATATATATATATATATATATATATATATATATATATACACTGTATATATATATATATATATATATATATATATATATATATATATATATATATATATATATATATATATATATATATATATATATATATATATATATATATATATATATATACTGTATATATATATACTGTATATATATATATATATATATATATATATACTGTATATATATATATATATATATATATATATATATATATATATATATATATATATATATATATATATATATATATATATATATATACAGTATATATATATCTATCTATATATATATATATATATATATATATATATATATATATATATATATATATATATATATATATATATATATATATATATATATATATAGTAACGGATTTGAGAATCCTGAAATTTTTGTAAATACCACCCTTTGTAAATGTCATGATCTGTGTAAATACCTACATAATTGTAAAGGTCAAAGATCGTCCCCCTTAGTTAATTCATCGCATGCACCTAGCCAATCTTAGAACCTCTAAATAGTTATTCCCTTATTCTATGTAGTTTAAGGCTCTGGTGCCCAGTAATTGACACTCCATTGCCCCGAATCAAATAAGGATAGCTCCCCTTCAATAATTACATTTCACAGCCAAACTCTCCCTCTCTGGGTAAAGCAGCTTGACAAGCGTGGGGTGCGTGCCCTCTCAACTGGCCTGGGTTTGGAAGCGGAGTTCGCTGCTATGGTGAATATGTGCTCCGTGCTCTGTTTGGACAGGAAGGGCAGGGTCGCCGAAAAGAGACAAGCCCAGGGCGCGCCACGAGGGGCGGGGCTGTTCAACCCCCATGCCCAAATAAGGATACAAGCCCGGGCTCGCCACGAGGGGCGCGCTGTGCGGCTCCATGCCCAAATAAGGATACAAGACCATGGATTGCCATATAAGGCCACCAACACAGAGTATGGGGGCGGTACCCAAATGGCCGAGGGCGTGTTATGACCCCGCTTGATATATGCGTGCGACAATCGCACAAGAGAGGACCGCAGCAGATGGCCAAAAGAGCCCGAGGCATGTCGAGGCAAGAACGAGCCCTGCCGAGTGGAACGAACGAGATACGTGTGCCGCCGCCGTACTGCTCACTCCCAGCCAGGAGAGGACCTGCTTGCTGTGCGCCCTGCTAAACCTTCCAGCCTTGTGGTCCTACCTTCCTCTCCCTCCAGCCAATCCACTCTGCAATTCCCTATTCGTGTGAGTGAGTTCGTTTTGTCTGTATTGTCCTGGGTATAAGTAAGACTGCATAGATAAGCTAGAAATTGCTCTGTGTCCTTCTGCTCCTTCCATTTCCCTGTAAATTACATTTCTTTTCTTCCCTGCTTTGGTTGTGTGTAAATAATAATAAATCCTGTTCTTCCTACCTTGCCTTCTTTCCTTCACATCCGTTCGTCCTTGTCTTTTCCATCATTGAATACCTGTGGGACGATTTGGCCAACGCATAAGAATCGGGTCTAGTTTCTGTTAATGGTTCGAGCCGCGGGCTGCCATCCGCTCGGCAAAATAACATCTTGGCCACGGTCTCGAACGAGGTTGCTCACCTGCCTCCCTGGAGGGAGCTGGGCAGCTTCAGGACTCACGTCGGTCAGTCACAAACAAGGGATTAATCCCCCCTTCTTAAGGGGGAAAAAAGGGCCGACGTTGAGATCCGCAACAATTGGTGTCAGGAGTGGGATTCGGACCTGAAGTGCGCTTAGCGCACTCAAATTACGAGTGGTAAATTTTTTTTATTTAACACCACAATTTTAAAATCGTGCCATGGATAGTCAAGGCGATTGGGTGCCGGGAGGGGAGTTAGAAGAGGGGTTAGAAGCGACCCAGGACCCCAGGCAAATGTATATGGGGGAGAGAGAAGAGGAGAGCAATGAGTATGTGGTTGCAGAGGTCTCAGGCACACAAGATGGCGTCCTTGCGCATGAGGTTTCAGGTGCACAAAATGGCGGCGCTTCGCATGTGGTCGCGGCAGCCGAGCCCGAGATGCCGGAGTACATGAGAGTATTTATGATGCAAATAATGGCCAAATTAGACACCCAAAAAGAAGAGACGATTGAGGAAGGAGATGACAGAGGAAGCCCCCACCAGCTCCAAGTGACCTCGGACTCGTTTCTCGAGTTCACCCCACCGCAGCGGAATCCACCGCAGCTTTTGACCACAGCAGCTTTGAGCGTTGACGGCAGTTGCGGCCGCGAAGTAACGCCGCCGTGCGGATTGAGGAGGGTCGGCGGCTGCTCACCTCGAGCCGCGCGATTATACCAACCACCCGCATCCTTCCCACCTTGTGATCCCACCTCCTCGTCCGTCCAGCCATCCACCTCCAGCTGAACCTTCCTCCCCTTCCAGCCAGTCATTCCTGCTTCATTCCCCGTGTAAGTCTGATTGTCGTCTGTCCTTTATGTTGTCCTGGGGTTTAAGTAAGCTTGTATAGGTAAGTTAATATTTGCACTGTGTCTTACTCCTTCTGTCTTTATTTTCGTATCTTTCCATCTTCCTTGGTTTCTTTGATTGTGTACATAATAGTTAGTAATAAATCCTGTTCTTCCTACCTTGCCTTCTTTCCTTCACATCCGTTCATCCTTGTCTTTTCCATCATTGAATACCTGTGGCACGATTTGGCCAATGAATAGGCTCGGGTCTAGTTCTGCTAACGGTTCGAGCCGCGGGCTGCCATCCGCTCGGCAAAATAACATCTTGTCCACTGTCTCGAACGAGGTTGCTCACCTGCCTCCCTGGAGGGAGCTGGGCAGCTTCAGGAGCGGAGAGGGCCAGTGAAAATAGAAGGGGGACTAACCCCCCCCCCTAAGGGGAGTGCCGTACTCCATTTCCGCAACAATATATATATGTATATATTGTTACAGACGTGGCTTGGATGTTATTTACCGAGCGGTTTTGGTATGACCACGTCTGCACAAGTTACCCGATTATACCCGAACGTTGACTAATCGCGCTACGCTAGGTCAATAAAGGAAAAGGAAACCACGGCTGGGATTCAAATGACACGACACCCAGGGTTCAGTTCTCAAGACCTCCGGAGGAGATTATATTCGTTTGGAAGGTCAGATTACAGGGACGAGAGGTACAGCATAGAAAGACAGGCACTTAGACACACTTATATTAACCCCAACAGACGACAGGTAAACGGGACAAAAGGCTGACTCACACGGGGTTTGATGGCTAGGAAAGGCAGGATCGATGGCTCCAGGTGCACCTGGGCTCAAAGGTCAGAATCGACTCGGTCCGGTCCAGAGATGCGGGGAGGTCGCAGCGCTCGGATGGCGTCTTGTCTGCTCAAGCTGGGGGCGCATCTGACGTCACGTCCGGTACGTGGCCGCGTATATCCGGCGGGGAGTGACACGCCCTCGGCTCGTTAGCTCCGCCCCAGATGGAATCGGCACGTTGCTTCTCATTGGGTGCGTGGGGGGGTTACTGGCTCCGCCCCTGACGAGGAGCTGACAGCCAGCCCCTTCGGGGTAACGCTGTGGAGCGCATGGTCATGGCGGGTAACCGAGCCGGTGTGAGGACGCACACTCCCCGCCCCTCTGTTGTTGTAGTCGTAGTTGTAGTTGTAATTGTTGTTGTAGTTGTTGTTATTGTTGTTGTTTGGGGAAGAAGATGGGAGGAGGTATGGGAAAGGTCCTAAACTCACTACTGGTGCCATATAATCACATTCTGGTGCAACGAAGAGTCATAATTAATGGAAACGAGTCCTTAACTGACATAGACTAAGAATAACTAGCAAGATGTCCGAAAGTTGTCTACGTGTGGTGCGGTGGACCTGGGCACGACATTTAATGGGGGAAAAAGGGGAAGGTCGGCTCTACTGATTGTTGTTTACAGACAATGGGACTAGGGAATGGGGGATTGGGGATAGTTGGGGAGTATTGGGGAAATAGGGGAATATTTACAAGCGGATATGGAGGCCAAATTCCATATTCGCAACATTGCACCCTTCTCTACCCTCGGGGCGTCCCGACCCGATAAATTTTTACCTACTTTAGTGTGGCACGCAATGTAGTTCCCTCTACTATTAACTCTACCCTGAGTGCGACAGTTTTACAGATATTCACAAATGAGTAAATATGTCCCCCTGCGACGTTGCACCCTTCTCCTCACAGAAACACACCCACAGGATAACCGAATCCGGAAAGAATCCTCAAACTAAACATACAGCCGGTAGGGAGCATTATTTACACAAGACTACGCTGATTTTTACACTACGATCCAGGACCTGTTTTTGGAGGAACACATGCAGATGTTATGCATAGAGAGAGCACGCATGCTAGCATCGATACACCAACCCACGAGTGCTCTGTGGCCTACGGCCTTTAATAATGTGCAGAGCACCCCTTCCAAGCATCAAGCACCACCCCATCACACAGTGAGCACCATCCGGTGCACCAATAAAGTGTCTATAAATCACCGGTGGTGTCGCAGCCGGCCGATGTTCTGCCGCTGGTCTTGCCTTCGTGTGGTGCACTTGGCCTTCTTGCCTCTTTCAAAAAATAAAGAAAGGCGCCAACCGCGTCCATTTCTATATTGTGGCCTTCAGTGGTGTCAACTAAAAGTGGTTCACCTGCATGGCATAGGTGCCACGTTGACCCATAGGTCCATCCATGGGTGGTGCTTGGCCGCAAAAGAGCTGCGGTCCATGGTGGGTGGCCACAAACATTGCGGTCCATATGGTGTATCGATCCAAGCAGCAAGCAGCGAAAGTGCAGGCCCACAACTGCGTAGCCAGCACCTCTCTCTCCTCTCTCTCTACCCCAAAGCCAGATCCTCGGAGGTGGGAGACAAAAGAAAAGACAAGTGAGTAAGGTGGTAAGGGCGCAAAAGTGCACGCAATGTAAGATGATGCACACTGGGGGCACATGGGAACCAGGTGAGACAGGTACGTTTCTATCGTACGCCCCCCCCCCCACCAGGTAACCTACATGGCCCCTCCCTTACCCCTTACTGTATCCACACAACACAACACTACCCATAAACATCTACTTTACAAATCAACAAACATCCCTCCTGTCTTCCCCGTTCCTCCCATAAACCAAATTCGTCTTCTCTCCCTCCTAACCAATCAAATTTGCCATTTTCAACTCAACATCATAATTTGCCATCTCCAACTCAACATCATAATTTGCCATTACCAATTCATCATCAGTCCCTCCTAGGGAGGGAGAGATGGAATCACCCCAATGTCTCATCCACGTCGTGATGCGTCTCACAAATCCACACAGCAATTCTCATTTCTGCAACACAAACAAAGAAAACACAGGTGTGGAGTCATCATCATCACCACAGGTAAGTGGCTGCGTATGGTGCGACAGGTTCATCAATCCTAACTATTTCCTAAATGACTTTAACAACTTTACACTACCCGGGGTCTCTCTCCGGCCAAACCATTGGCCCTCTTACACTATGGGTTCTAAAAACCAATTCCCATTGGCCAAACTGTGGTGCTTTTCAATTTGGGGTCTCACTCCCCCGATTCATCTCCCGGTGCCCTCGCACAATTTCCGGGCTGTGGCGTGTACCTCTCCCAGCGGGTCTACCCACCTGCACACCTCCACCACTGCAGTTGCCACCCGAGCTTACCTAGCTCCTCACCCTAACCTAACTAACTGGGGCAGGCCCTCTGGCGCTCTCCCCACTCGGTGCCCTCTCTGGCACTGGGCTACCCGATCCACACCCGGGATCCTCAGGCACCCACTCACAACTACCGGCTCCCAGAGCCCACCTGCGGCCTCACCTGGCCGACATCCTCACAGTGGTGGAGTGCCCAACCAACTACACACACTAACAGGCTACACGCCCAGCCATTTCCACAACACTAATGCACCCATCCACAACACCATTCTGCAACCGCACCACAAATGCCAATATCCAACCACAATTTACCTGTACCCTCTACCTAACACTTACACTACCCGCCCCGGGTATCCGTGATGGGGGTCCACTCTTCCCCCATTCACACCTTCGCACCATGCACACCACTCCGTACCACTTACTCCAACTCTCTCCACACACCTGTACTTGCACACCTGTGCTCTCACACCTGGTGCCACCTGCACCCTTCTCTCCCCAAGCGCATTCGCGCTGATCCACAACACTCACTACTCATACACGGCTCCACACACCTGTCCAGTTGCACACCTGTGCAATCACACCTGTTCAATTCTCACACACACGGCATCATCTCAGCTAACTACTCCCTTCTGAAACTTGCGCTTCCCAGTCGTCCCTTTGAACTATTGCGCTCCCTCGTCATTATCATCCACACTAATCTACCTGCGTCCCCACTACAGGTATCAGTCACTACCTAACCTTATCGTCACCTAATGTCATCTTCGCTAGATCCCTATCAATATAACCTAACCCACCCAGGCTAGTTTTCACTGCCATACACCCCATAAGCTATTGCTCCTTTGCCCCCACATGGGAAGGATGGTGGATTTGCCATCCCACCACATCGGGGGTCTCTCACTACCAATTTCGCACATCAAATTTCAACAAATTAAAAATTTGCCAATCACTACCCATCATCTGCCAATCACTACTGCCAATCCCTTGCCAATCATCAAATTTTGTTTTTCTCTAATTTTGGGTCCAAAACACTAACCTCATCACCCAGTCTACTCACTACTGCCTCTCGGTGCGCCAATCCCTGTCCAAAGCCCGGCTTCGTAAAGCCAAGCAATGGATGCTGGTTGTTTTGTGCCTGCGGCTGGATGCGTCCGGCATTCGGGGCAGGGACGGGGGCTTACCCGGGCCGAGATCCCACGCACCCCCTCGGCGTGGAGCCATCCAATGTCCCGATCTCGACCTGCCGGCACGTCTCCACAAAACGTGGTCGCCATGACGACCCTTCCTATCCAGCTGCCCGCTCCACCTAGTGGAGCCTGGACGCGGCCGTTCAAAGCGAGGCCCGGCACGCACCGAGGGCCCGCTTCGGCTAAAAGTCGCTCTAACCTCTAACCCGTGTAACGTCGATGCTTCACCTGCATGCTTACACCCCGCAGCCCGTTCCTTGCTCACACATCCAGCCGTGCCCATGCTCCTCGTACCTTTCCTTACACACCCAGGTACACCCATTCCACTCACAGCCTTGGTCACACACCTGACCACCGAACACTTTGGCACACATTCGTTGGTAGCACACCTCACCAACACACTTCTTCGCGCCCCCTCCTCGGTCACCTCCTCTGTGACAATCACAGGTGTGCCCTCATTCGCACACCCAACCATGTGCCTCACCACCAACTCCAGCGTGCATTCCCACTCACGCTCTACCATTCCAGGTGTGCATCCTTCCATCCCAGGTGTACATCCTCGCTCACCTGTCACAACCAACTCACGCTCCGTTTCACTCTCACTACTCTCACCTCCACTCTTGACAACGCACTCTTTCCTCATGCACCTGTCCGTTACACACCTCTCTCGCGCACACTCTCCCGTCACACCCTCTGTAACACTCACCACAGGTGTGCATTCTTCCTTGCCTTTGACAGCGCACTCTTTCCCCATGCACCTGTCCGTCACACACCTTTCTCGCGCACACCCTTGCGCACACTCTCCCGTCACACCCTCTGTAACACTTACCACACCGCGCTTCCATGTGCTCCCTCGCACACTCGCTACGACCGACTCACTCTCGCCAGCACACTCACTCCTTGGCACGCACTTTTTCCTCACACACCCCAGAGTCGGACTTTCTCGCACACCTCCTCTTTCGCACACCAGACCTGTCGCACACTTCACCAACGGCCTCTCACGAACACCCGGGTCTATCTCGACCCCCAAGCTTATTAAATCACCTGGCGCATCATACGCACGACCATATTGGTCACCACTTACACCAGGTCCTCTTCCTCTTCGCTTCTCCTCCATCACCTGCGAATCCCTCATCCGGTTAATGAGCACATCATCACGATCCAAACACAGACTTTGGACCAATTCTTTTATCTCCTCTTTTATCTCTTTCTTATCCCCTCTCCGTCGCTTCTTAATTTCGCTCACCCCTTCTTCCACTTCTTCTAATTTCTGCTTCACCTCTTTTATTCCCCGGTACGTCTCCTCAAGCTCGTCCTCCAAGGCTACCTTGACCGTTTCCATGTGCGTCCTCACCTGCCGGTCCTTCGTCTCCATTACCTCTATCACCTCGTCCAACCTCGTTGTCAGTCCCTCACGTACCATCTGACATTCCCTCTTTGTCGCTATCAAGTCGTTTTTTATGTCGTTTTGTGTCGCTTTTAACCCTCCTAATACCGCAGTGTTCCTTTGAACCTGCTCCACTAACTCCGTTTGTCCCACCGTCAGCTGCTCCACCTCCTGCGTCAGGTCCTCTATGCCCCCTTGCAATTTTACAGTCCCCTTTCTCACCTCCTTCTCCATGTGCTCCTTACAGTGCCTCACCTCCTCGCGCACTCCTCCGACCTCCTCACTCACTCCTCTTCTGATCTCCTCTCCCATCACTTGCATCTCCTGCCCAGATGCCACCCTCATCTGCTCCATCTCCTCCCTGTGAGCATCCAGTTTGGTTTCTACCCCCATTCTGACCCCCTCTATCTGCTGCCCCATTTGGTTAACTTCCCTTTCCGCTTGGTCCCTCATGTCCCTCAATTTGCCTTCCATCCTGTTTTCTAACCCCTCTAACCCATTTTTCACTCCCTCTATCTGATTCTCCTGGGCAGCCATTCTATTTTCTACCCCCATTAACCCCTCCTGTATTTCCCCTAATCTATCGTCTAATTTCCCAAATTTCATGTCTAATCCCTTAAAATTATTGTCTAATCCTTCTATTCTACTCCCTAACCCTCCGATCTGGGCCCCCATGTCCTCCCTCAATTTCTCGCTATTGGACCCCATCTTTTGTTCTAACCGTTCGCTATTGGCCCCCATCTTTTGTTCTAACCGTTCGCTATTCTGGGCCATAAGGGCCTTCATTTGTATGAAAAACAAGTTCAAATCCACCGGCGGCGCTGCCACGGTCGCGGGCGCGGTGATCAGCGAGGCGCCATTTTGCGCTCCCGCAATGTCGGGCACAACGACGCTATTTTGTGCGTCTGCTACCCTCGCTGCTTCGCTCTCCTCCTGTCCCTCATGTCCCTCAATTTGGTTCTGGACCGACCCTGCCTCACTCTCCCCTACCGGACCCCAGCTGTCTTGATCCGCCATAGCGCGACTTTCAAAATTCGGGTTTTTATACAACAAAACAAATTTCGGCCGTTATAATTTCGCGCGGGAAACGCGCTCCGAATCGATTCTAATTGTTACAAATTTGGGCCTAATAAATTTAGTCCCGGGTTCGAATTCCACTCCTCGACACCAATTGTTACAGACGTGGCTTGGATGTTATTTACCGAGCGGTTTTGGTATGACCACGTCTGCACAAGTTACCCGATTATACCCGAACGTTGACTAATCGCGCTACGCTAGGTCAATAAATGAAAAGGACACCACGGCTGGGATTCAAATGACACGACACCCAGGGTTCAGTTCTCAAGACCTCCGGAGGAGATTATATTCGTTCGGAAGGTCAGATTACAGGGACGAGAGGTACAGCATAGAAAGACAGGCACTTAGACACACTTATATTAACCCCAACAGACGACAGGTAAACGGGACAAAAGGCTGACTCACACGGGGTTTGATGGCTAGGAAAGGCAGGATCGATGGCTCCAGGTGCACCTGGGCTCAAAGGTCAGAATCGACTCGGTCCGGTCCAGAGATGCGGGGAGGTCGCAGCGCTCGGATGGCGTCTTGTCTGCTCAAGCTGGGGGCGCATCTGACGTCACGTCCGGTACGTGGCCGCGTATATCCGGCGGGGAGTGACACGCCCTCGGCTCGTTAGCTCCGCCCCAGATGGAATCGGCACGTTGCTTCTCATTGGGTGCGTGGGGGGGTTACTGGCTCCGCCCCTGACGAGGAGCTGACAGCCAGCCCCTTCGGGGTAACGCCGTGGAGCGCATGGTCATGGCGGGTAACCGAGCCGGTGTGAGGACGCACACTCCCCGCCCCTCTGTTGTTGTAGTCGTAGTTGTAGTTGTAATTGTTGTTGTAGTTGTTGTTATTGTTGTTGTTTGGGGAAGAAGATGGGAGGAGGTATGGGAAAGGTCCTAAACTCACTACTGGTGCCATATAATCACATTCTGGTGCAACGAAGAGTCATAATTAATGGAAACGAGTCCTTAACTGACATAGACTAAGAATAACTAGCAAGATGTCCGTCTACGTGTGGTGCGGTGGACCTGGGCACGACATTTAATGGGGGAAAAAGGGGAAGGTCGGCTCTACTGATTGTTGTTTACAGACAATGGGACTAGGGAATGGGGGATTGGGGATAGTTGGGGAGTATTGGGGAAATAGGGGAATATTTACAAGCGGATATGGAGGCCAAATTCCATATTCGCAACAATATATATATACAGTCATCCCTCGCTATATCGCGGTTCACTTTTCGCGGATTCGGTACATCGCGGTTTTTTCTCGCTAGTATATGTAAAATTATATCGCGGATTTTTCGCTATATCGCGGGATTTTGCGGTATAAATGTATTTTTATATACTATTATTTTAAATATTTTTGTGGTAAAATAAGCATTTTCTAGCCTAAAAAATTAAAAAAACGTAAAGAAATAAGAAAAATACAGTATTTAAAACATATTACAAGAAATAAAATACTGTACATAGTGTACAGTAGAAGGGTAGACAAAGAGTCGTGCGTATGGAAAACGCCAGTACATTCATCATCGTCATCACCTTCATCGTCATCAGTACTGCACAGCTAATTCATCATCATCTTCATCACGCAAGTTGTAGTATTGAAGAGCCGGGGCTCTTGCTTGATACGGACGAAATGACGGGCAAGACACAAACTCGTCCGAGAAGATATTTATTCTCAAAACCAACTCGGGAACACTGAAAAGCCCATTTATCGGGCTGCATTATAAAGCACAACCAGAAACCGAAAGCCACGCCACTCAAGCGTGGCGTGCTTCGGTGAATCGGTGGTCACGTGATCAACAGGTGTAGCTGATTATACCCGCAAAGCGCGGCACGCTTTAGCGGTCACGTGACCAGCCACTCTCGCGCCGGGAATCCCCGCCGGTGACGTCACCGGCTGGAGCAAGGAGATTCTGATGCTGGTCTTGCTTGGGGAACCCATGGGTAGCTACAGTATCTTCAATGGTGAGTACCCATTAGAATTTTATATGTTGTTAAAATTACGTATGTTTAAGAGTGTAAAAAGTGTTTAAGAGTATAGGAAGTGTTTATAAGAGTATGGGAAAGGTTAATAAGAGTGTGGGGAGTTCATAATGCTTTAAAATATATATATAAAAAAAATATATATATGGTCGCTACTTCGCGGATTTTCGTTTATCGCGGGGGGTTCTGGAACGTAACCCCCGCGATAAACGAGGGTTCACTGTATATATATATATATATATATATATAATATATATCCCACTCCTGACACCAATTGTTGCGGTTCTCTACGCCGCCCTTCTTCCCCTTACCAAGGGGGGGGGATTAATCCCCTTTTCTTTCTGGGCTTGGCGGAACCGAGACTTGAGACGTCCCTCTCGGACACATGCGTAGTCGGCATGATTGTCATGGGGCCCACAAGGCTAACCCCCGCCCTAGCAGGGAAAATGGCCTTAAAATGATCATTCATTCATTCATATTCATATATATATATTTTATATATATATATATACATTTATTTATTTATTATGAAGAGTTGGTCAGGATTAAAATGTTTCCATGAATTAATTGTCACACTGCCTATACACAGTATCATACATATATTGAAATAACAAAAAATCCTTTGGTATCCACATATGTATTTCTTTGGTTTGCAATGGAACAAAACAAAAAAAGATGAAAAAAATACGAAATCTTGGCTTATTCAACCCAGAAATCCAAAAATGGCCCAGACAATATTATTGGCACCTTTTAGAAGTCGTTAGAAATGATTCGATTTCAAGCAGGTGATTCTCCTTTACTTTTGAAATGAACTCACCTGTGGTGAGTTGTAGGTGCCTGCAATATAAAAATCAATATGTTTTTTGTCACTGTGTGTACCACAATGAGCATGGAGAAAAGAAAGAAAACCAGTGAATTGTCTGAGGAGGTCAGACATAAGATTGTAGCCAAGCATGGACAATCTCAAGGCTGCAAGTTCATCTCCAGAGACATTGATATTCCTGTGTCCACCACACACAATATTATCAGGAAGTTTAAGGCCCATGGCGCTGTAGCCAATCTCCCTGGACGTGGCCGCAAGAGAAAACTTGATCGAAGATTGCAGCAAAGGATTGTTTGAATGTTGGAGAAAGCACCTCGATCAACCAAACAGATTCATGCTGACTTTCAGACACAATGTACGACAGTTTCAACTCGCACCATCCATCAACAACTCAATGAAAGGGGGTTCTATGGTAGGATACCGAGGAGGACCCACTGATAAGAAAGCCTGACTGGAGTTTGCCAAAACACACCTGAACAAGCCAAAATCATTCTGGGAGAATGTCCTGTGGACAGATGAGACCAAATTAGAGCTTTTTGGTAAAGCACATCATCTCTATGTTTACAGAAAACAAAATGAAGCCTTCAAAGAAAAGAATACCTTCCCTACAGTCAAACATGGAGGAGGTTCAGCGAAGTTTTGGGGTTGCTGTCCTGCCTCTGCCACTGGGTGCCTTGAATGTGTGCATGGCATCATGAAATCAGGAGATTACCAAGGCATTTTGGAGTGTAATGTTGAAACCAGTGTCAGAAAGCTGGGTCTCCATCAAAGGTCATGGGTCTTGCAGCAGGACAATGACCCCAAACACTTGAACAAGCACTCAGGAATGATTCAAGGCAAAATGTTGGACAGTTCTGAAGTGGCCAGCAATGAGTCCAGATCTGAATCCCATTTAACACACCTGTGGGGAGACCTGGAAACGGCAGTTAGGAGAAGGCAACTTTCAAATCTGGGAGAACTAGAGCAGTTTGCACAAGAAGAGTGGGCCAAACTGCCAGTAGAGAGGGGTAGGAAGCTCATCCATGGCGATAAGAAGCGCTTGACTGCAGTTATTTTGTCCAAAGGCATTTTGTCCAATATCAGGTCTTGGGTGTCAATAATTTTGTCAATGCCATTTCTTTTTATTTTCTGAACTAAAAGGATAAATGAAGTTCTGAATCAACAACAAAGGTTCTGTAATATTAACAGTGAAATAAAGAATTGTGGAGACCAAATACGTTTGTCAATTTCAACTTATTTTTCGATAAAATGGTGAGGTATTTGAAAACAGTGCAAGGGTGCCAATATATTTTTGGCCACGACTGTATATTATAAGAGAGCCTTTTGTGTGTGTCTGTCTGTCGGAGTGTTTTTTGACGGGGATGGCCAAATAACGGATTTTCATAAACTCTGAGGTTCATCAGCAAGTGCTGGGGAGTGTTTTAGGCAAAAAAAAAAAAAAAATTCATTCTGAATATTTTTTACTCATTGCTCTATAGTGCGTTAAACTTTGTAGATATGTGAAAGGTAATATTAAATGATCCCTGATCCCATTGCATAGTGAGTGTAGGGAAGTGTAGGGAAGTGTTTTCGGCCCACACAAAAATAGATGCCAACAGGATTAAAACAGCACTGGCAATGCCGGGTAACCCTGCCAGTACTGTGTGTGTATATATATATATATATATATATATATATATATATATATATATATATATATATATATACTTGGCATTTAATATGGAATATATTTTTTTGGGGGTGAACTTACTTTTCAAGATGTCTTAGAACCAAAAGTTCATTAGAATTATGTTGAAATTATTCTAGATTTTGTTAATGTGACCTTTAAAAGAAACAAAAACCACATTTGACATTTCGAAACAAATAAATTGATCCTTGAAAGTGATGTAAACTGATATCGAACTCAATTCATGGACAGTACTGTGTTAAACTTCTGTACGTTTTCCAGAAGTATCTCTTTATTTTGCACATTAGCCAAATTTTTTTTTAACAAAAACAAAAGTTAAATTACGACTGGGATTACGGACAGTAAAATTACAGTTCAGTACTTCGTGTAACCCCCACGAGCATTCAGGAGAGCACGTACACGTTGAGGCATGCTGTTCACGAGATTTGCCAAGGTTTGGACAGGAATCGCTTGCCATGCAGTGACAATAGCCTGCTGCAGTTCACGCACAGAGGTCGGCTGCTGGTCCGAGTGGTCGATTTGACGCGTTAATTCTGCCCACAAGTTCTCTATCGGATTCATATCCGGGGACATGGCAGGCCACTCCATATGCTCGACACCACGGTCAGCAAGAAAGTGTTGGATCATGCGAGCACGATGAGGCCGTGCATTGTCATCTTGGAAGACAAAGTTTCCTCGAAAGGCTGCATGAGCAAATGGAAGCAATGTTTCTTCCAGAATGGCCCTGTACTTGAACTGGTTCAGGTTTCCATTCAGAACAACCAGGTCAGCTTTGCCCCCTGCATGAATAGCAGCCCAAACGGTCACCCCACAACCTCCAGCTTGGACTCTTGGCACTATACAATCTTCGTTGTGGGCTTCATGAACTTGTCTGCGCACTCGGACGCGGCCATCTTGACGATAGACCAGAAATCTAGACTCGTCACTGAAGGTCACGTGATTCCAGTGTCCTGGCTGCCATTGACGGTGCTCTCTGGCCCACTGCAATCGGCGCTGGCTGTGTTGTCTGGTCAGGCGTGGCTTTCTCAGGGGATGACTGGCACGTTAGCCTGCTTGAACCAGTCGTTGGTTGACTAGCCTTCTGGATACCGGCACATTTGTCAGTTGCTGCCACTCAGCCCTAAGCCGATTAGCTGACTTGGTACGGCCATTGCGGACTAACCGGTGCAGCTGGCGATCATCCCTCCTTGTGGTTCTGCGGGGACGTCCTGGCCTCGGTTTTGGAGTAGGGATGTTGGAACCCATCTGTGGATTGGTCCCATCGGCCGATGGGTCTGACCCATCTGTGGATGCACGATAAATGACAATGCAGACCCATCGGCCGATGGGTCTGCGCCATCTGCGGATGTGTTGTTCACCTTGAAGGTGAACCCATCTGTGTTTCCTATGCATCAATGGTGGATGAGTATGTTTATTTGAACCTAAAAATAAGCAATTGATGTCATAAATGTTTATAAAGCAGTCCGTGACAGTGGTTTAATCTGTTAAACATTTAAAAATCATCTCTGTTAAATTCCTACCACATGTAATTCCAATGACTGTGTACCTGATTGAAGAGCACCATTCTGTCAACACATTCCTTCAAGGTGAACAACACATCCGCAGATGGCGCAGACCCATCGGCCGATGGGTCTGCATTGTCATTTCTCGTGCATCCACAGATGGGTCAGACCCATCGGCCGATGGGACCGATCCACAGATGGGTTCCAACAGGGACACCCCTCTCAGCATTTCGTTTCAGGATCTTTGACACCTGACCTTGAGTGATGCCATACTGCCGAGCAATAGCACGCTCTTTCATGCCGTAATTTCGTACAGCCACCACTCCATGACAAACAGCATTGTCGACTTGACGGACCATCTCCAGAGGAAGCGGCAATAACTTTTGGAGACGTGCAGCAGTTGTTTTCCACTAATACAGAACACAACAACCCTTGTATACCCGACTGTGAAGCCAATCGTCAAATGCGCCTGTCCGTACATTTTGCCATGCCACCTGTGATATAATCCTGTTGTTGACTTCTTGCTGTGACAGACAATCAGTGACATGGTTCTTTTAACAAATAAATCACCAAAGTGTAAAAGAACCTCACCAGATTGATATACTGAGTTAAGAAAGTAAACCCAAGTCAAGAATAAAAAAATTCCATATTAAATGCCAAGTCTGTATATATATATATATATATAAATTTTGGAATGCTTTCCTGCAATTTTTTCGAGAAATTCCATCGGGAGGTAGTTCCATACATTCTTCAATTAATTATTCTTTTGATTTTGGTTATACAGTATTTCGTTTTCATAGTACACACACACACACACACACACACACACACACACACACACACACACACACACACACTGCACCACACACACCACACTGCACCACACACACCACACACACAACTGGGTGTTTCAAATGTCTGGAATCATAGGGATATTTATTTTTCAATTCAATTATAATAATTGCTCAAATTGTGATCCATTGACATGCATACACATATTGATTCTTGTATGAAGGTTTTAAGTTTTTTTTTTACAAGATAAATTTATAATCTAGATAAATTAAAACTATTTCCTATGGTTCTGGACTTTTGAAACACGACTTATAACTCACCCTCTACAGTATATAGCGATGTAGTTTGATTACCTCCGCCACCAAAGGTGGATGAGGTTATGTTTTCACCCCTGTCTGTTGGTTTGCTTGTCTGTCTGTGAACAGGATATCTCAAAAGTTTGTGGACGGATTTGGAAGATATTTGGTGGAGAGGTCGAGTATGCGACAAGGACGAAATTATTAGTTTCTGGTGAAGGTCCGGATCTGGATTCGATAATTTTGAGTGATTCTTCACCATTGTGTGATAAGGGCTAAAACGATATTTCGCATGATATATCAAAAAGTTGTGGGCGACTTATGACAAAACTAGGAGGATGACTTGGGTAGGTGACAAGAACAACCAGATTATATTTTGGTTCAGGTCCAAATCCAGATCTGGCCTATCAGCGGGATGCAAAATGTAAACTGGTCAGCTTGGTGGAGGGATGCACCCTACCGAGTGCCGCTCTAGTTGCCATCTTGGACTATTCCGAGTATCTCATTCAAAGAACATTTTGAATGCCCCTCCCCATTAATGCAACAATTGGCTGTTGAGGGCACCTTACTTTTCCCACAAACCAAATGTATTCTTTGTCTGTCATTCAAAGTCAGTCTGCAGAATAGTTGGAAAGTTTCAGCTTTAGAATTATGGAGAAATAAAATTTATCATATTTTATCATTAGATATATTTGGAGACAGATGGCACAGACAAGCAAGGGTAATGTAATAAAAATGACATGCTAGAAATATACACTAATGCGTGCACAACACCTGGCGGCAGTTCTTGTAAAATGGCGATGTGCTATTCAGCAAATTACATTTTGTGCTTGAATGAATTGTGTGCTGTTCAGGAAACAGATGGAATTTATCAAACTTTATCAACTGAACTTTTGGTTTAAAAAAAGTTTGTCTCTGCCATAAGGCCCAGATCGGTGGAGTGTTGCAGTGATGGTTGTCCTTCTGGAAGTTTCTCCCATCTCCACACAAGATCTCTGGAGCTCAGCCAGAGTGACCATCGGGTTCTTGGTCACCTCTCTAACCAAGGCCCTTCTCCCCCGATTGCTCAGTTTGGCCGGGCGGCCAGCTCAAGGAAGAGTCCTGGTTGTTCCAAACTTCTTCCATTTAAGAATTATGGAGGCCACTGTGCTCTTGGGAACCTTCAATGGAGCAGAATTTTTTTTGTAGGCTTCCCCAGATCTGTGCCTCGACACGATCCTGTCTCTGAGCTCTGCAGGCAGTTCCTTCGACCTCATGGCTTGGTTTTTGCTCCGATATGCATTGTCAGCTGTAAGACCTTATATAGACAGGTGTGTGCCTTTCCAAATCATGTCAATCAATTGAATTTACCACAGGTGGACTCCAATCAAGGTGTAGAAACATCTCAAAGATGAGCAAGATAAATGGGGGGCACCTGAGCTAAATTTCAAGTGTCCTAACAAAGGGTATGAATACTTTTATCAATGTGATATTTCAGTT
Organism: Myxine glutinosa; assembly: GCF_964187855.1. Classification (NCBI taxonomy): domain Eukaryota; kingdom Metazoa; phylum Chordata; class Myxini; order Myxiniformes; family Myxinidae; genus Myxine; species Myxine glutinosa. The sequence goes on along the minus strand of NC_136261.1, from coordinate 288,765,281 downwards.
TTTTTCTTTTCAATAAATTTGCAAAACTTTCTAAAATCCTGTTTTCTCTTTGTCATTATGGGGTATTGAGTGCAGATTGATGAGGGAAAAAATGAATTTAAACGATTTCAGCATAAGGCTGCAACATAACAAAATGTGAAAAAAGTGAAGGGGTCTGAATACTTTCTGAATGCATTGTATATCATCAGTGGTCTGCGTAAAGGCAAGCTCTGGCTCAGTTATCCAATACACAGTACAACATCCCAAAGATCAAGTGACTGCATCATGCAAATTGTGGAATCCAACGTCGTTTTCATGATTACGAGACTAAGGATATGATAAAAAACGACAATGTTGAAATATCTTATATTTACATCTAATATTATTCCGCACCTCCTTGTTCAACCACCATGGCCTTTTCCTGCTTATCACTTTGCACCTGACTGGAATATACTTTCTCTGTACTTTTGAATCTGATCCTAAAAGGATAACTATATCGCTGATACATATTGTCTTTCTGTTAGCCTCGCTCAATCGATATAGCACATAACTCTCTCCTCATACCCTAAAAGTCTGCACTTCTAAAATCCAATTTATTGTTTTTCTCTACAATTCTTTACTTTGTCATTTAACAGAAGAAATCCAATTAACATATTATTTAGAGCCCCTCTTGAATTATCCTATGTGCATTCGAAATTTCCATTACATCACTGGAATGATAGACAACAATATTCAGGCTATACCTTGCTCAATGTGTGAACATTGCAGTTTGGCACATTTCCCTGACAATGGCTTGAATCCTGAATTGCTCACTTATCGTGAAACGTCCATTGCATCCCTGACCTCTTAAGTAATGCAGGTCCAGAACCTTTTATTTTAGGGGTTTAATAATGACTTTGCCATTTATAGCCGAAGTGAAATCATGCATATCCACAAATGTCATAAAATTATCAAACAACTTGCCACCAAAGAGGTATCTGGCATAAATGGGCAGGTCTTTGATGGATGTAAGGAAGTTGTCTCATCTGCTAAAATTTTGCTTCCTTTACCTTTGTCACAATATTTTCACTGTTGAACTTCCCAATCTCAAATGCTTGCATTTTGCCTTTACCACCTGATGTATGTGGCATTTTCTGGAGTTGCGAGAAGATTTTGATTGAGTTTACCATCAAATGCATCAATGCAGAATGTCAATGTAACTGAAATTTCCTGCATTTTTGTTTGTGGCAGAAAACTCATAATGCCTCCATGATCAAAAAGTGGCATTGAAAATGATAGGATGGTCGTATTGTACAAATGAATGGATGAGATTCCATGATTTTAAATGTTTATTAAATTAGTTGACGTTTACGATTATAATTTGTGACTGCCCTCCCAGGATAGCGCAGGATTCCACGCAACACATGTTGCTAGTTGTGAGTTCAAAGTGAATCATTATCAAATTTCGGAACATATTGCAATTACAGGTAATTGTAGCACAGGGGAACAGGTGTAAAGAAAGTTTTTTTAAAAAATGAACATTTTGTAAATAAAGTAAGGTATTTTTTCTTTTTGTAAATAAAGCCTCATAAAGCCAAAGGCTACACAGAGAAGGTTTAAGAGAGAACAGAAGAAATCTGTTAACAAATATAAAATGAAATTGAAAACGATGGTAAGATGAAGAATGTCGAAGGTGCTGAACATCCTTTCATTTCTTTCCAAAACTGGAAATGCCATTTCAGTCTTTCCTTGTATATGCAGTGGCATGAAAAAGTCCCCACTGTGTTGTGCTGAAGTCACTGAGTGTCTTCATCACAGCACAAAAACACTCGATGCAACTTAATTGATGGAGCACAAATGATGGGCAGGAAAGTAAACATGGCATTTATCTGGTCACATGTCCTAATTATTGCCGATATTTATTTAGTGTGGCGCTGCGTATGTGGGTTCCCCCCAGGTCAAAATTTCCAGATTTCACTTAATGCTGTCCAATAGCTGACTGTTGGGACTTTTAAATAACTTGTTCTCGTGGTCAATTATTATGTCGTCAGACTCAGTGTGTTAATGGTTAGAGCGTCTGCTTTCAGAATGCGAGGTCAGCGATTTGAACCACGGCAGAGTCATGACCAAAGTCTTTAAAAATAGTATGTGCTGCTTCCTTGCTTAACACTCAACATATTTAACAAGGATAGAGCATGGACAAACAACCATAGTGCAGGTTTTGATGGGTCCAATGGCCTCCTCCTGTATTCCTTTTAAAGGGACTAATATCCCCAGTGACGGGAAACGTTTTAAGTTAATCTCTCAATTCAAATTATTTCATGGACTTGAAAAAGGTTAACTTTGTTGCATTCTTGGTTGTGTAATTGTGTTTCATTCTGAGCCACTTATACCGCCCATTGGAACATGGTGTTGCAACATAGGGCAGCGAAGGTTCAATATGTCAAAAAAGAGGGCAAAATATAACTATTTTAAAATGTGTC